>NW_022103927.1:2508631-2511104 GCF_000313985.2 Echinops telfairi | reverse complement strand
GCATTTGCAGGAACCAACAATCTGTTCTTCACAATACTTGCACCCTTTCCCCCCACCAGCAATATGTGAAGGATATATGTGAGTACATGGAAAGTTGTGGCAACTTTCCATTAACTATTAATTCAAATGTTCCACATACTTTTTGAAGCACCTTAGTAATTACTAATGTACAAAATCATGCAAAACAAAGAAATAAATTGCAGAATGGAAAGCAACACAGAATGTAATGCACTGGGTATTCATGTACAAATTCTGACTATCCTTTCACATTAGGCCTTTTATTCAGGCTCCGTGGTGGGGACCATACACATGTTTATCATCCCGTGGACTGATCAGGTAGGTATGACTTTCAGTGATGCCAAAAGGCCAAACCAGAAGAGTGAGTGGTGGAGTTCAGCTGTAAAAGGTACAAAAAGGCCCATGAAGCAAATACCAATCAGGCCACAGGACCGTGTTCCCTAGGACACTTCTTCCACTCTCCACCCTCCATCTACTGCCTTACGTGGCTCCTCCTCAGAAAAATTTACCCTCTTCTCTCCTAACGTCTTCAACTAGAGTGGAACCTTGTGAAATACCGCTTTCCATTCACAGAACAGAAAGCTACCAGATGGACAGATTCCCTTTCAGATAACACTTAGCATGTCACAGGTGTCATGGATTTGAATTAGCAAATCATTCTCATAAAAAATAATATAACCCTATGAATATATTGATATGGTATGTGAAATGTTAATATGCTATATTATTTATCATTATATTATATGATATTTTGAAATAAAGTTTCAATATAATGTATGAACCATCTTATGGACATTGTGAAATTTAGGCTTTTTATCTATTATGATCTGTAGATGTGTAGACACTCACTGAGAATATCCTAATGTCTTTTCTTCCAACACCCTACCTATAGGAATGGCATTCCATTAACTCAGGGTCTAATTAATAGAAATAAAAGACATGGTAAAAATGCAGCACTGATGTGGTGGGGCTGTGTGTGATCTGAATTGCTTCACAAAATGCTGGATTCTTGGTAAACGATGTCCAGCTGAGTTCTTTAGGTCTTTGAGAAGGAAACGCATCTCAGAGTGATCATTAGACATCACCTCGTATGCAGGAGACACACCAAAAGAGAGATGACCACTTCTGGGAAGAAGAAGTCCAATGGGATAAAGCGGTGCACAGAGCTCCACATTGTCTCCCAAAGGACAAACTGGCACAAGTTTGAATTTTCTTCTCTTAGCTCCAGAGAAATAAATTTCCCAGGAAATGTATGACAAAAGAATACTTCATTAATGAGGCACAAGGGATTTCATCCACTAGAGCCAAAGGATTGTAAATACTTCCCCTACACTGACCCAGATCTACTTGATTCATCGAAGGTGATGAGAAAACACATTGTACCTTCTAGAAGCCTCAGGAGTGGGTTCACCTCCACATTCTTCCTGGGGGCACAACCTCTGACTGTAGCAGTGGCACATGGGAGAAACAGCACTGGTGAAGTCTGCTCTGGATGAGGTGCAACATCTTTGCCGGTGCCCAGAGATTGATGATACGTGATGGCCCTCTCTTATTGGTAGTATCTGGAGGCGGATCAACAGGTATAACAAATAAAAGCAAGTTTAATGGATAAAGTCCTGATAAGTTAGAGTCCCTGGTTCTAGAGACTGATCTGGCTACATGACAATGTCTTCTTTCTCTAGTCTGTCTTCCCCGGGGCTGGCTCTCATTCCTGCAACCTCCTTCTCTCAACAGCCTTCCTTGCTTCACTGCAGTCACGTCTCTGTTAACCTCATTCAACTAGTTGTTCACAGTCACTCACAGAACTCTTATTTACGTTAGATTATAGTCTGGACACAAAGAAATGAATAGATATTTTCCCTTCTTGCAAGTATCTTACATTCTACGTAACAGACGGTAAGTGCTTGTTTATCCCGGCGCTGCAATCCTACTGAAATGGATCATAATGTTGTTGCCCTTGCTGGGGACTTTTAGTGAAGGTTTCGCAGAGAGATGCTGGTCACACTGAGCTTTGAAGGAGGAAACAGGAGGGCAGTGATGTTAAGATTATGAAAACCATACGGCGTGCATTGTATATTGCACATAATAATTAATAACTGTTGACAATGAAAGCAAGGAATGGAAAGTGAAACATGAGTGTGGACAGGTAGGCAGCAGCCAGGTAGCACACAGCTGTATATTTTGCCTAAGGATGACAGCTCTGAAATTAGCGGAGATTCAAAGCAGAGTTAATAGCAGTCTGTCTGCAGTCAGCCTTGCCTTTGGAGATATTGCTCTGGTCCGTGCGCAGAGCAGACTCCTGTGGAAACCGTAGAGAGATGAGGAGTGGAAGAAGCACAGTAGAAGTGGGTGATGAAACTGTGAGGTTTTGAGTTATAATACATCCAAAAATCGACCAAGTAATATGAGGCAGCTTGACATGTTAAAATTATTTATTCATTTTAAAATGTAAAAA
>NW_022103927.1:2505383-2507908 GCF_000313985.2 Echinops telfairi | reverse complement strand
TTTCCCATAAACCTTTCACTTAGATGCCTATTTTCATCTCTATCCAGAATCCTGCATTTATTTGTCAGACTTCCTTGAATTCCTGTGGCTGTGACAGGTACCCTGCTATTTGTCCTTGTTTGATGTCCATGCAAGTGTTGACATGTGTCGGCTAACTATTTTGTAAAATGTCTCTCACTTGGTATTTGTCTGATGCTTGTCTCATGAGGAGATTGGAGTTATGGAGTTTAAAATTATTTTAATTTTGATTGCTTGGTTTTTGGAAGAATACCACAAAGGTTAAGTATCAACTTCATCCGTCATTTTCTTCAATAGCTATAAACTGGCTTAGATCTTGATCGGAATTGCATTAAATATGTGGAACTAGTTGGGAAGGTTTTACATTACTCAGCATTATTCATCCTTCCAATTCATGAACAGAGAATATCTGTGTATTTGATCCTTCCATTTCTCTCACCGTTATTATGTTGCTTTTAGACTTGATTTTGTTTGCATTTTGATCTATTATTGCCATGGCTGCAGAATTTCATTTTGATATGTTACTTTTCATTATTGTTATGTGAAAATTTATTGGTGATTTTGTCTTTATTTATCAAGCTATCATTTTGCTCTCCTTATCAGTTTTAGTGTTTTTCTGTTTGTGGCTGTTTCTTTGGGTTTTCTACATAGACAGTGATGTCTTCTGTGAACAATGACAGCTTTATTTCTTACTTCCCAAACTGTATGTTCTTCATTTTAAAATTTTGCATTATTGTGATTGTTAGGACTTGCATTTAAATAACAGTGTTGGAGAGGATATTCTTTCCCGGTTATTAATCTAAAGGGAAAAAATGTCTAATTTTCACCATTAAACACGACCCTCATGGTAAGTTTCATAGATGTACTCTATCAAGTCCACTTTTTAAACTTTTGTCAACTTGTGTGCGTGTGCATGTGTGTGTGTGTGTGTAATTCAAATATAAGTAATACTTTTGAATGCTATCAAATGCTTATTGTGATTTGACTTTATGGTTTTTTTTCTTGAGTTGATGTATACTTTCCTTGTAGTTCATTTTTTTTAGCTAGTTGATGTAGGATTTTACATAAACTGATTTTCAAATTTTGAATTCATTGCTGGAATGAATTCCAATTAGTTGTAATATATTATACTTGTCATTCATTGTTGGATGTATTTACTTAGTACTTTTTGAAGATTTTTGCATTTTTTGTCATGGGTAATATTTTTATATATTTGTATCTGCTTTTGATATTACTCACTGCCTTCGAATCTATTCTGACTCATAGAGACCCTATAGAACAGAGTATAACTGTCCCCGTGAGTTTCCAAGACTTTTACTGTCGATGGAGCAGAAGCCTCATCTTTCTCCCAGGCAGTGGCTGGTGGTTTCAGACACTGATCTTGCTGTTGCAGCTTAGTGATAATCCACTCTCCCACTAGGACTCCTGGATTTGATATTAGGATACTGCTGGCTTCACAAAAAGAATTAGGAAATATTTCCTCTGCTCTTGCTTTCTGAAAGAGATAATGGAGAATTTGTATCATTACTATTTTTTTTAAAGTTTGTAGAATCCACTAGCATGTCATTAGTATATAAAACAATCACTGTGTTTAATGTCAAAATGAGTCCTAAAGGTACTGAATTTTCGAAAAGGAATTAAATGAAGTTCATTTTTCTAAAATTCTCTTCCATTTTTCTATATGTGAATATTTCAATCAATTACTAATATTTTAATATACTTATAATGTGAGTATAGGAATTCTTTTAGATCATACATATAAAAGTATGTATCTACCTGAGTAATTACACTATTTTTACTTTTCTGGCTATTGTGGGGTTTAGAACTAGGTAATATAACCTTCCTTTCTCTGATTCTTGCATAGCTTGTGATAGTTTCCTCTCACCCCCTTTTGTCTCTTTCATCCCTTCCTTCCTCTCAGTAGACTGGCTTTCTATCACAAGGCAAAAGATGTCCACAAATAAAATCTCTGCCCAAGGGATTACTGGTTTTTGAAATACTCAAAGACCTGGTTTTGGATTATTGACTCTCAACTCAGTTCTCACTGGAGGGTAAAACTGACTTTTTTTTAAGTGCTTTTTTGTTGTTGAATCGGCTCAGCCTCCATAATACACCATCATAGATTAATGTGGAGAGAGTAGGAGGAATTATCAGTAAATGAGATACACGTTGAGCAGATACCTTCAGCTGCCATCTACAATCCAAAATGTGAAATACTATACCAAGTAGAAATTGAAGGAAGAGTAACCTTTGTGGAAGGTTGAATTATATCCCGTTCATGTACATGATATTAGTATATACAAATAACACTGCATGGAATCACATAACAATACTGATGCTGTCAGCTGTCACCAAGTCAACTCCAACTCTGGATGAACCCACACGTGCAGAGTAGAACTGTGCTTTAGGATTTTCAAGGCTGTGACCTTTGGGAAGCAGATCACCAGGCTTGCCTTTAGATTCCTCTTTGTTGACTGTAAATGCTAAACTCTTAGCTAGTAGTCATG
>NW_022103927.1:2502676-2504610 GCF_000313985.2 Echinops telfairi | reverse complement strand
GGTAAGAATTTTTATTTATTTTTACTGAAGTTCCCACAACTTTCAAGAACACTTGACATAAAATATTTGGCCAAACACATTTGTTGAATGAACAATCAAAGTCTTAAGGCATTTGTAGAACAATATAATGTTTAGGGAAAGATGCATTAGAAGACAGGACAGCTAGACAGTTTCAGCATCAAAGTGAGTATTGAGCACATGAGATTCAAGAACACGAGATATACAGATATGAATAGGGATTGAATAATTAACTGTTTAAAATATAAATGAGAGTATATCCCTAAAACTGTTGTTAACAGCATATGGCATAGTTGTCAATGCTCTTTCCTCTTTCCAAATAGTTTCATCAGCTACATGGAACCAAGAAACCACACCCATTTCCCAGAATTCATCCTTCTGGGGCTTTCTGAAGAGGCAGAGCTGCAGCCCCTCCTCTTTGGACTGTTCCTCTCCATGTACCTGGTCACCTTCACTGGGAACCTGCTCATCATCTTGGCCATCACCACGGACTCCCGCCTCCACACACCCATGTACTTCTTCCTCTCCAACCTCTCCTTTACTGACATCTGTTTCACCTCCACCACTGTCCCAAAGATGCTGCTGAACATCCAGATGCAGACCAAAGTAATTACATATGAAGACTGTATCACTCAGGTGTATTTTTTCTTGCTTTTTGGGGGCTTAGACAACTTCCTATTGACAGTGATGGCCTATGACCGGTTTGTGGCCATCTGTCACCCACTGCACTACATGGTTATCATGAACCCAAGGTTCTGTGGCCTCCTGCTTCTGGCCTCCTGGGTATTGACGTTACTGGACTCTCTATTAAATGCTTTGTTGGTTCTGCGACTGCATTTTTGTACAGAATTGGAAATCTCCCATTTTTTCTGTGAACTTAATCAGGTCTTCCAACTTGCTTGTTCTGACACCTTCCTCAATGTCTTAGTGATGTATTTAGTAAGTGCACTTCTGTGTGTTATTTCACTCACTGGGATCCTTTTCTCTTACATGAAGATTGTGTCCTCCATTTTGAAAATTTCCTCAGCTGGTGGAAAATATAAAGCCATTTCCACTTGTGGGTCTCACCTCTCCATGGTTTCCTTGTTCTATGGCACAGGTCTTGGGGTTTATCTCAGTTCTGCCGCTGTTGAAAACTCCAGGTCCAGTGCAATAGCTTCAGTCATGTACTCTGTAGTCACACCCATGCTGAACCCCTTTATCTACAGTCTTAGAAACAAAGACATAAAGCAAGCCCTAAGGAAACTTTTCTGCTGAGAGCCATCCCATATCACAGAAACACATCCTTAAGTTTAGAGAGCTAATTTTGAAAAAAAATTCAAAATACTGTGTTTATGTTAATTCAATCTCTTTCATATTTAAGACATAATATGACATTACTTCCAGTGTATTTTGTTAACAATGTATCTACTATAAACAAATCTTGCCTTCAACAGGCAATTCTTTCAGTGTGACTTCAGCTTTCATTCGGAAATAGATTTTCATTACTAGCCATAGAGGAATAGCATGCAATTATCACAAAGGGCCAGTGCTCATTATGATCCTGAACCATTAACAACTTGGACAGCAATTCTGATTCCTATTTTGGAAAACGTTTTTCTTATGATTACATCTGGCATGACACCTTCAACCCACATTGGTTATTTTGTTACACTGAAGTCTTGTTGAGTATTTTGAGCATTAAGTTTGTTATATTGTTCTTATTAAATTATTCAAAGCACTGGTGGTATGTTCCAATATTGGAAATGGCTTCCATGACCACACTGAAAACCAGACCAGCTAAGCATGCTGATATGTCTTCTATCATCAAAAAGATGGGTGAATCAAGAAGACTGAAGTTATTGATTTCCTGTACATGATTAATCTTCTGCCACCCAGATAGTTGGAGTTTGGTTGTAAATTTTAGTTCAAGACCA
>NW_022103927.1:2498926-2500219 GCF_000313985.2 Echinops telfairi | reverse complement strand
TTATCTGTCCTGGATTCCCTGTGTTTCAAGCTCTTATCTGTACCAGTGTTCATGTTCTGGTCCAGCTGGTTTTGTAAGGTGAATTGGGGTCATGATAGTGCTGGTGGTTGGGAAGTACTAAAGAATTAGAGGAAAGTTGAATGTCTCACTGGTGCTACTCTGTACCCTTACTAGATTGTCTCTTCCTTGTGACTCTACTGTAAAGCGTTGTCCCAATTGTCTACAGATTGGCTTTGGGTATTGGCTCCATGTCCCCCCTCATTTTCATGTTTCCATTCAAATATACACAGTTAGTTCAAGATTTCTTTAGAATGGATGCTTTGTGGAGCATGAAATGAGTATTTTATAAAACCAAAAAATTCAACAAAAGAAAACAAACTCACTGCCACGGAGTCAATACCAGCTCAGCAGCTCTATGGGACAGGGTGAAACTGCCTTTGTAGGGTCTCAAATCTGGAATCCTCTACAGGAGTAGAAAGTCCCATCTTTCTCCTGTGGAGCAGCTGGTGGGTTCAAACAGCTCACCTTGAGGAGCACAGTCCAACTCTGCTACACATTCTTAGATACTCCCTTTTTAGGACAAATAATACTGTGGTGAAATACATAATATAAAATGAACCATTTAAAATATGATGGAAACCACTCCTTGAGATTATGTGAAATCTTGCAGCATGGATCATCAGTTTATTTTTTTTTAATTACACAGTTTATTTCCATCCATCCATTTCTAACCTTTTAATGTACCTGCCGTCACTTATGCCATTTCTTCCATGTGTTCCCATTTCTATCCGTCCTTTGCTGTGAGTACTTCTTACTTTAGGATCTTAAATTGTTAGTTGTTCTAATCTGGGGCGAGTTTAATTCCAGTTCTTATGGGTCACTAAGGGCTATAATCTTGGTGGTATCACCAGTCTCTATCCAACCAATAAGCCTTATAATTTTGAGTATTCCACATTCTAGTTCCACTTCTATAGTAATTTATATATTGTATAATTTATGCAAGTACCTTCTACAGTGGGCATTTTCACAGGAGTTCCATGTTGTTATCAGGAAACCACCCTACTCTCAAGATAATGGAGACGAATGTTTCCTTGGTCCCCGGGTCCACTGGTCTGTTTCCAGGTGTTTTTCAGTTTTCATCACTTTTATTCTCTCCGGATGGAAAGAGACAAATATTTGCACATTATATTCGGCTTATGAGCCCTGAAGATTCCAGCTGCTAAGTATCAAACTGAAACACAGAGCAATGTCCTTGTTAACTCTGCTCTGCCAGTTGACCTTGGTGAGTCCAAG
>NW_022103927.1:2495873-2498223 GCF_000313985.2 Echinops telfairi | reverse complement strand
CATTACTCATTTTTTCTAAATGCTGGCCTATGACATTATCCAGAAAGTGTCATATGTTCATGTCGCCATCTATCTCAACTGGAGAGAACATGGTGGCAAGAAAGTTTTCTCTATAATCTTAATTTCTACATCATAACTTACTTTTTAAAAGATTTTTTTAAAAATCTTCAGATCATTTTAATGGGGCGCTTACAGCTCTTATCACAATCCACACATCCATCCATCCATTGGGTCAAGCACATCTCTACATTTGTTGCCATCATCATTTTTGAAACATTTTCTTTCAATTTGAGACCTTATCAGCTCCTCATTCCCCCCCCTCCTTCATGAACCCTTGATAACTTATAAGTTCCCCTGGCCCATGCTGTCCTGCTAGGTAGGGGTCCCCCACCTTCCCCTTACTACCTTGGTATCTTTATTCTCATTATCTTATTATTTGAGCCCTTGATATCAACTCCTCTTTTTACCTTCCCTCCCCCCTCTGACCCTTGTGACCCCTTGATAAATTAGAAATTATTATTGTTATATCTTACACCATCGCTGTCTTCCTCGCTCTTCAGTGTCATCCTCTGACCTCGCTCCCCACCATCCCCCCACTCTCTTGGTATCCCTACTCCCAGTTCTGTTCCTGAGGGATTTAGCTGACCTGTATCCTGAGCTCCTATCTGTACCTGTGTACATGCTTTGGACTAGCCCACAATGAAAGGCAGGATTTGGGTGATGATAATGCATGGAGAGGAAGCTTCATGGAATCAGAGGAATATTGTGCATTCTATTGGTGTTATAATTCACCCTAGTTGACTCAGCCCTTTCTTGAGACACTTCTATGAGGGGATGTCCCATTGTCTACAGACAGGTTTTGGGTCTCTGCTCCAACCCCTTGCATTCTCAACAATGTTAATTTGTTTGTTTGGCTTGGGTCTTCTGATGCCTATTTCCTTATCCCATCGACACCTCCTGATTGCACAAGCTAGTGTGATTTTTTCATGTGGGTTGTTGCTTCTCTTGTAGATGGCCGCTTGTTTGCAAACATAGGAGCAACTGCAAGCATGGTGCAGGAACTGGCAGTGTTTTGTCCTGGACTGAATAATGTCAAAAGCAATGTGAGGTATTATTTTATAGGATGATATTATGAAATAAAATTTAAATATTATGTATGAACCATCTTATAGGCATTGTGACATCTAGTCTCTATGAGTTTATTACCTTTCTTTTTTTCAAAATTTTAAACATATTTTTCAATTTGTACATAACTCTTTTGTTGTTGTTGTTCAGCATCCCATGACTGTAATTTTGATGTTTGGGTTGAAAGGGATGTTTGGGTTGGAAGGGATGTGAGGGCGGGCAGTTTGATCACTTAGCTGCCATCAGCTGAGGATGCCCTCAGAAAGTGACTTACATTGGTATCGAAAACCAAGCGAAGACAAGAGCTCTGTCTGGATTTCCAGTCTGCTCTGGATCTCCAGTTATCAGTTACATGTTATCAGTTTGGCAGGGTCTAGTCTCTTTATCTATGGTGACTTGTACATGTGTAGACACTCAGTGAGACTATCCTATTTCCTACTGACAGAAATGGCTTTATATATATATATAAATACTGTCTACAGTCAATTAATTTAAGTAAAAACTCAAAACTCACTGATATGAGTTGCTGCTGACTCAGTTACCCTATAGAATAAGGTAGCACTTCTGTGTGGGATTCCAGGACTGCAGCGTGTTTTTGGAGTAGAAGCACTGTTTTTAGGTTGATGAGCTGCTGGTGGTTTTAATTGTTAACCTTTCAGATCACAACCCAACTTATAAGGACTATGCCACCAGGTCTCTTAACATGACAAAATTACAGTATTGAGCCTGTGTGGGGATAAATGTGATCAGAAGTATTTCATGAAATGCTGGCATCCTGGTGAATTATGTCAACCTATGTTCTTTAGGTCTTTCGTGTGGGAAATGCAGCATCCTAGAGCACCCATTGTGAATTACTCTGCATTTTAAAAACACACCAAAATAGGGCTCATCTCCTCTTTGGAAGAAGGAGCCCAATGGGAGAGAAACTGCCTGCCAGCTGTCTCCCAAGAGTCACAGGGACATGTTTTGTTTTTCTCTTAGCTCCAGAGAAATACATTTCTCAGGGGTATAAAACAAAAGAATACAGCGTTAAGGAGGCACATAGGAATTTATACTTTAAAGACATAGAATTGTATATATTCCCACTAATCGACTCAAATTTACTTCACTAATTTTAGGTGAAGAGAAAATGTGAGTGGATTTTCCAGAGGTGTTATGAGTGGTTTCATCTCCCTGCCCTTCCTGTGGGATCAGAATGTTCCTTAAACAGCAGTACAAGGAAGAA
>NW_022103927.1:2465096-2492470 GCF_000313985.2 Echinops telfairi | reverse complement strand
TCAGGATTGTACTCTCTAGCCATACCTACTCAATCTGTATGTAGAGCAAATAGTCAGAGAAGTTGGATTATATGAAGTAGAATGCAACATCAGGATCGCAGGAAGGCTAATTAACAACCTGTGTTATGCATATGGCACAATCTTACTTGCTGAAAATAGAAGGACTTGGAGCACTTGCTGACGACTATCATGGATTGATGTAGAGAAGATCATAATCCTCACAACTGGAAGAATAGAAAGCATCATCATACATGGAGAAAAAATTGAAGTTGTCACGGATTTTTGTCTTGCTTGGATCCACAAGCAATGTTCATGGAAGCCAGAGTCAAGAAGTCAAACTTGTCCTTGCCTTGGATAAATCTGTTGCAGGAGACCTCTTTTGGAGTGTTGAAAAGCAAGGATAGTATTTTGGGGAGTGAAATGCGCTCCTCAGATGCATGTGAAAGTTTGACATTGACTAAGGCAGACTGAAGAAAAATTGGTGCATTTGAATCATGGTAGTGGAAAAGAATATTGAAAATACCACGGACAGCTAAACGGACAATTCTATCTGTCTTAGAATAAGTGTGGCCAGAGTGCTCCTCAAACACAAGGATGGTGATGCCTCCTTTTACATAGTTTGGACCTCTTGTCAGGAGAGACCAGTCCCTGGAGAAGGACATCATGCCAGGGAGATGAGCAAAAATTAAGAAGGCCCTCAACAAGATGAATCGACATTGTGGCTGAAACAATGGACTGAAGTATAGACACAATTGTGAAGCTGTCACAGCACTGGGGAGTGTTTTCTTCAGCTTTTCTTGGAGTTGTTATGGGTTGGAACTGCCTGGATGACACCTAACAGCAGCACCAACAACAGCAACAAATGCTTTGGATACCAATCTTCATGTATTCCATTTCATTTTGACAACTTCCAATTTACCTAGAGGAATCCTTCAAACTTTCCAAGTTTTAATTATTCATAGACCTTTGCAGCTGTTTCCCCCCCCCCCCACACATTTTGACTAACGATGCATCTGTAAATGAATGTCCCAGAGGCTTTACTCCATCCACATCATTATGGTCAACTCTACTTTGAGAAGGCAGCTTTTCCCCATTCACGTTTTGAGTGCCTTAATACCTGATAGGTTCATCTTCTGGCACTTTGTCTGGAAAGGTTCTGCTGATATTCCTTAAGTTCTCCTTGGCTATGTTCTCTAAAGTGGACAGCCTATTCCTTTTTCATTGTCTTTTCTTACTCTGGAAGTTCTGATAAAACCCATGCACTTGGGAGATCCTGCTATTTGAAATACTAATGACATAAGTTCCAGCATCACAGCCACACACAAGCTACCACATAAGACAAACTGACAGACCAGTTGAGTGTCTGCATGCTAGAAATGGAAAATTAACCCAACAAAATTTGATGTTTCCATCTCAATGAAATTTCTAGGAGTCCAGTAGTAAAGGGCATGTTGACACAGTTCTACTAAACTGAAGGATAAGTTATTTTATCTAGACCCTCCCTTAACTATGAGGAAGGCAAAATGCCTGCTGGGGTTCATTGGATTTTGTAGGAAATAGATCTCTGTTTTTCAAGTGAGTCAAAAGATGTTAGCTTTGACTGGAGTCCAGAATGTGAGAGGTGCTGCAAGAGGTTCAGGCTGCTGTGCATGTGGCTCTGCCACTTGGGTCATATGATCAATCCTGAAGTACCAATGGCAAACAGACATGCACTTTGTAGTCTTGGCAAGCCCTTATTTGTGAATCACAGTGCAGACCTAAAGGGTTTTTCAGTGAAGCTCTGCCATCCTCTGCAGACAACTACTACCTTTTTAAGAAATGGATTCTAACTTCTTAGTAGAAACTCATTGCTCACTAGGGGCAGCTGAGTCAACATTTGGCCCTGAGATCCCCATCATTAAATAAGTGTTGTCTGACTCAATGAATCATCAAGTTTGATAAATACAGTAGCATTGCTTAATTAAATTGAAGTTGTATGTACAAGATATGGCTTGAACAAGATCTGAAGGTAAAAGTAAGCTGCATGAAGAAGTGGCTCAAGGTCTTATGGTCTCCACTTCTGTCATACTACCTTCCTTTTCCCAGTATACACCTATGGCCTCCTGAATAATTCTTTATAATTTGTTAACTGGAGAAGAAGTCTGATACTTGGTTTACAGAAAGTGGTTCACTTGAAAGTAGCATTATAGGACCTCTCTGGGACTTACAATTTTCAAGAGAAATCCTCACAATGAGCTGAACTTTCAGCAGTACAACACATTGTTCATTTCTCTTGGAAGGGGAAATGGCCATATATGCAAATGTATACTTGTTCATGGGAAGTGGCCAATGATTTGACAGGATGGTAGTGACATGTAAGGAACATGATAGTTGCTGGCAAGGAGGTGTGGGAAAGAGGCATATGGATAGGTTTCTCTGAATGGAGTGAAAAAAGAGTGAAGATATTCGTGTTTCATGTGAATTCTCTGTAAAGGTTTACCTCTGCATTGAGGGATTTTCATAATATAGCTCATAGGAAGGCACATATTTTTAAAATTAGTCATTTCTTTTCCCAATAACCCCTGAAATTGTACAATGGGCTTGTGGAAATGGTAGCCATAGACACAGCAGTGGAATTTATGCATGGGCTCAGCAACCCAAACTCCACACATGAAGGCTGACTTGGTTACTGCTGATGCTGAGTGCCCAATCTGACAGCTGCAGAAACTAATACTGTTAGAGACATGAGAGACTAATACTAAGTCATAAGAATGAGATCATTCCTCAGGGAGATCAACAGCAATCTGGAGGTGGGTTGATTATTTGAGGAGGTAACACCCAAAAAACAGTCATTTTTTTTTCACAGCTATATATTTAAATTTTTAACAAAACAACCTTATCATCTTCAAAGTGCTCTTCATTACACAATACATTTGTCAAATCTACGATTCCATTCTTGGGAACATTTTTCAAACGCATCTACTTTGTTGGCTGACAGGATCTGCCTGATTTTTTTTCTTTACCTCATCTATGCCATCAAATCACTGTCCTTTCATGTCCCTCTTTATTCATGGAAACAAAAAGAAGTCGCATGGAGTGAGGTAAACTGAATAAGTTGTATAGGGCAAGAGAGGAATGCTGGTTTTTTTAACCAAAAACTGGCACACTTCTATGTTTGCGTTAGCTGGTACATTGTCATGGTGGCAAAATTTGTCCCCCATCTGGCACAAATCAAGATTTTTTTGCCCCACACCCTTCTGAAATCTTTTCAGAACCTCTAAATAGAGAGCTCGATTAACAGTCTGACCTGGTGGAACGAACTCCAAATACACTATCTCCCTCACCTCAAAAAAAAACCCCAAGCCAAATGAACATTGTCTTGATCTTTGACTTCACGTGATGTTGACTTCTTCATAGACGTATGCTTTTGGAATTGTAAGAATAGCACCATGTCTCATGACCAGTAATGATTTTCGGGGGGAAAAAGTCTGGGTTGCTTCAGAGCTGTTCTTTCAAAGATGCTCTTTTACCTGGTCAATCAGAATCTGAGGCAGAAATTTTGCAGCCACCCTTTGTATTCCCAAATCTCCTGTTAAAATTTGCTGAACCGAGCTCCAAGACAGCCCAGATAACTTCCCCATCTTTCAATGGTCCATCGTTGGTCTTTGAGTACAAGTGCGTGATTTGTGTCAACATTTTCTTGTGTTAGGGAAGTTGATGGATGTCCAGAACAAGGTTTGTCATCAACCAAGAATTCACCTTTTTTTAAATGAAAATACCATTTGTACAGTTGAGTGTTTTTTTCACAGCACTATCCTTCTCAGCTGTGTTCAATATCACAGTTTCTGAGGCATTTTTCCTGAACAGGAAACCAAATTCCACAGCTGCATGCTGTTCTCTTAAATTGGTCATTACAAAATATGAGGTTCAGCAAAATTATTTTTATGAAAAAATTCACCATGACAGGAAAAAATCTTCCGAGGTGACATCACTGGGTGTGCTAACTCAGGGTGAGTTGCCTGATTCCCGCTTAGTGGGAAAAATGCGTCCTATCAAAGTTCTACCCAGTGGAGCTTTTTCCCTTTTTTATGTTTTATTTTTGGGTGGAGGAAAGGTATCACCTCATGCACGACCATTTCACTCATGGATAGGCTGTTGTTTTGTGTTTCCTGGAATAGATACTTACTCCTGATAAGGATTTGCCTTCTCTGTGCACAGTACTTCTGTCAAAACTATTTTTCCTCTTAATTTTCTTTACTTACAGACTGCTTATCCATCAGCATTGTATTACTCACAAATTGCCTCAGATCAAGGTACTCATTTCACAACAAATGAAGTGGGACAATGGGCCCATGCTAATGGAACACACTGGTCTTACCATGTTTCCCCACATCCTGATGCAGTTGATTTTATAGAACAATGGTAAGTCATCAAAAATAAATGGGACACATAAACATTGATATCCTAGACATTAATGAGTGAAAAAGGACTGAAATAGGCCCTTCTACTTCAGGATGTCATATGGTTTACTCTTCCAGGACAAGTTAAAAGGGAATGACATCTAATTCACTTTCATTCAATTCATTGAAGATCTTTCTTGAAGTACAATGCTTTTGTGATGGGATACTATGTATATATCTATAAGGAACCAGTTAATACAACTATTACTCAAATTTAACACTAACCACTAAAGCTAGTGATGAATAAATGGAAGAACACTACCATTGTAATCTTTTCAACAAATAATGCTGAAACAATTGGATGTACATAGAAATCCATCAATCAAGCAATAATCTATTCATGGACTTAATTCCTTTCACACATGTACAAAACAAACCATTCCAAATGTACCATAGGCCTAAATTTGAAATGAAAAACATAAAATAATCCAGAAACACAGGTATGATAAATTCTAGGTGGCCTTGAGTTGGGAGATGAGTTTTAAATACAATAAAAAGTTTTAAATGAAAAAAAAAAAAGCATACAGGATGAAATACAGTTTGGGTAAGTTGAATTTCATTAAAATAAAATAAAAATCAGGAAATCAGTGTAGTAGAGCCACTGAGAGGGAAATACCACTCTTCCCGGTCACTGGAGGAGCATCATAAAGATAAGTAGATTCAAATCCACTGGGTTTTGAAGAGCTGTGGACTTTTGGCTTACAACTGCAGAAGCTGTATTGGGTTTACCTTCAGTCTCACTATAGACACACTTGGAGATAGGGTACTTTGGCTGGCCGAAGGGCTTTACTTCCACACATCCACAGCTGCCACCACCATTGGGCAGGGTTTAAACCCCTCCAGTCCTATGGTCATCAAGTTGGGGCTCATGTATTTATTTACTTTTTTTCTCTATTCTTGCTTGCCCGCCACAGTCGTGGCTGGCTCTGTTCCACCCCCACACCCACACCCCTTTCTTTTCACTCCTCATTGCTGGCCTCCAGGATGGCTCAGATCCACCTAGGGCAACTCTGCCCACCCTCCACCTAGCCCACCTTCTGTGGCTCTCTACCCAACTGATGGAATTCCAGCCCACCTCCCACCAGCCTCCAAGCCACTGGTAAACTTCCACCTACTCTCTGCCATTCTCCAAGCAGTTTGGGAACTCCCACCATGCACTGTAGGGCCTGGAAAACTCCCCCCCCCTCCCCACACACACACTTCTTGCCTCCCTCTAAGCAGCTGGGGGAAATCCAGCCCAAATACTGCCACCCTCCAAGAGGCTGGGGGAACTCCTGCAACTTTCCTAGGGCATTGGGGAAGTACTGCCCACCTCCTACTGCCCCCATGTGGCTGAGGGAAACACTGCCACCTTCCAAAACCTGGGAGATCTCCCGCCAGTCTTTCTTGTCACTCAACTCAGCTGGGTGAACCTCTGCTCACCTTCCACGAATCTCCAACTGTATAGGGGAGACCCTATGCACCCTCCACAGCCCTATATGTGACGGAGGGAACTTCTCCCCACTTTCTACAATGCTTCATGTGGCATAAGGTCGCCCCACCAGTCCTCCCCAATGCCCCATGCTGCTTTGGGAGCCTTGAGCTGACCTCCGCGGCACTCTTGTTGACTCGGAAATTTTCCACTCACCATCTGTGGGGCTCTATCCCAAAGAGGGCACACCCATCTACCCTCTGCAGCACTCCTGCTGCAGTGGCCATCCTACATGCTCTCCAAGGCACTCCAAGGTGCCGTGAGCCACACTTCCCTGCTTCCTGTAAGATCATCCAGTGCAGGACCATCCACACTGGCCCACAACCAGCATCCTCTGAGAGGGCCATCCAATTCACCCTCCAAATAACAGAACATTGTGTGCCTAGGGAGAGAGTAAAACCAAACTGAGATAAAGTGGTAGCTGGATCCCCATGCACTTAGCTGCAGGAAGTCTGTAGAAGCACTCCTATGAGGCCACCAAAGAGAGAGCCAAGTGCTATTTAACTCTGGAAAATGGCACCGAGCTGCTCTAAAACAACACGCAAAGAGCAACCAGTCCCAACAACCTCAAAGAAAAAAACAAGAGAAACAAAAGGCAATGTTGGAAAAAGTCCTGAACCTAATGGCATGCATAGAAGAAATAGATGTTGATCTACCACAGGAAAAAAATCTTCAGAACGATGCTTGGATTCACACAGGATATGAGGTAAGCAATAAAGATAAAGGATGAAATGATAGAGGAGATAAAGGCCATGTACCAAGGGGGAATACCAGATTTAAGGGCTGAGTACCAAAGGGAAATACAAGAGTTAAGGGATGAGGTAACAAAGGTAAATAACAGGTTAACTGACATCACTAACAGACTACAAGAAACAGAAATATACCGGTGACCTCGAGGACAGCCAGGCAGACTTCAACATACGGAAAATATAGTCAAACAAGTTAATCAAAAAAGTTGAAGAACTGGCAGAACCCCCATATTGGATCCCTGAAATGTGGAATAAGGGCTATAATGGTAGGAAAGGCCAAGTGGACACTATTAGAACTACCGTTGCCTAGGAAAATAGTAAACCAAAAGCAACACCGCCTTCCTGGAGGGATTGCAGAGATCAGTGCCATCTTTCAAAGACTTGAAAGATGCAGGGGTGGTGATTCCTACCACATCGCCATTTAACTCGCCTATTTGGCCTGTAAAGAAGACATATTGATCATGGAGAATGAGAGTGGATTATCATAAACTTAACCAGGTGGTGACTCCAATTGTGATTCCATTGCTTGAGCAAATTAATACTTCTCCTGGTAATTGGTATGCAGCTATTGATCTGGCTAATGCCTTCTTTTCAATACCAGTCTTGAAGGACTGCTAGTGTCTCACAACTCTCTCTCACGGGAGAGAGTTGCACTGAGCCATTTGTACTGCTTTATAATTTAACTGTTCATTTCTTGTATTATATATCTATCTGTACATAATTTAACAGTCCATTTCTTGTGTTATATATCTAAATATCTTTATAAATAAATATATTAAATTATCAGCAATTTGGTTTTATCTCTCTAGAGAACCCTGTCTAACACAAAAACCCAAGAAAAATGTCTGATGCCATGAAAAAAAACAACATTCAAATAATTGGATTACCAGAATGAGACACACCAGGAAATCAACTGCAACAATAGTGAGGGGATTCCTGGAAGAAGGCTTCCCCAGAATAATTAATGAGAATCAGGCAACCATTCAGGAAGCAGAGGGGAAATCAGCTAGGCTGAATCTCCGGAAGAAGTCACCAAGGCACATAGTAGTTAAACTATATAGTTTTGAAGAAAAGGAGAAAAAGCATACAAGCAGTGAGGGATAAAAGGAGTCATCTATAAAGGTACTGAGATAAGCATATGCTAAGACCTATTAACAGACACCATGAAGAAGAAGAGGGAGTGAAGTATCATCTTTAAAAAGTTGAACAAGAACAATGCCAACCCAAGAATCCTCTACCCTGAAAAACTATCTATCAAGATAGATGGAGAAGTATGAGTCTTCCCAGGCAAGAAAAATTTCAAAGAAAACGTTAAAAGAAACCCAGCTCTATAAAAAGTTCTTACTGATCCAGTGTGGTCAGAAGAACTACATGCATTGAATAAAAATTGGAGACCGTCACATAGAGCAACTTCACCCAGAAGGGAACACATTGAAAAAAGCCCCAAAGGCAGGAGGAAGGTAAAAGGAAACAGTGGAATGATGTAGGAAGCAAAGCTATCGATTGAGGTATAAGCATAGGTGTGCGCACATATAGATACATTAACTCATAAAAAGAGAGGTACCGACCTTTGTACATATTTTTATAAGGCAAGTGGACGGACTTCAGACCTCTTTTCATACCCTCTCTCCATACAGAACACTTTGTTTTCACAAATTGACAGTCTGTGATGCTCTTCCTCCAGGCACAATTGCTAAAGACAAAATGGGTGCATAAGCAAATGTGGCGAAGAAAGCAGATAGTGCTGGGCTATTAAAAAATATAGCATCTGGGGATGTAAAGGCTTGAAGTTAAATAAGCGGCCATCTAGCAGAGAACCAACAAGCCCACATAGAAGAAGCTCACCAGTCAGTGCGATTATGTGGTGTTGTTGGGACTGGGTAACAGGCATCAGAAAAACCATAACAAACAAACAAACAAACAAAACCATATTGTTGAGAGTAAGGGTGGTTGGAGCAGAGGCCCAAGGTCCATCTGTAGACAATGGGGCATCCTCCCACAGAGGGGTTACAGGGAAGGGATGAGTCAAACAGAGCACAGTAAAACACACAATATTCCTCTTCTACATTGCAGCTTCCTCACCCCTCACTATCATGACCCCAGTGCTGCCTCCCACTTCTGAGTAGATCAGAGCATGTATACAGGTACAGATAAGATATAAGAGCTCACAACACACAGAATTGCGGAACAGGAATGGGAATAGTGAAACCGGAAGTGTAGGGGAAAGAGGGGAAGAGGAGGGAAGGAAGGAGGAACCGATCACAATGATCAACACATAACCACACACACCAGAAACCATGGGGAAAGTGAGACAGTGGTTGGTGTAATATAGGAAAATAATAATAATTTATAATTTAGCAAGGGTTCACGAGGGTGAGAAGGGGGAGGAAGGGAAAAAAGAGTTGATACCAAGAGCTCAATAGAAAGTAAATGTCTAGAAATAATGATGGCAACATATGTACAAATATGCTTGATACAATTGATGTATGAATTGTTATAAGAGTTTTAAATTATAATTTACAATTATAAAATTACTCTTAATTAAAAATTTAAAAACTGACAACAGCCCCCAGGATAACATTAACTCGACACTGAAAAGAGGCAAGAACGAACACCCACACACACATATACACACAATGAAATGACAAGAAGGGAGGTAATACCCAACACAAAAGGTAAGAGTTATAACTCTGAATTTCAATGGACTGAACTCACCCATTAGAAGACAGACTAACAGAATGGCTTAGAAGACATAACTCATTGACTTGTTGTCTGCGAGAGACACATCTTAAGCTCAAAGTAAAAGTAGGCAGATAATTAAAAGCTGGCAAAAAATATCCAAATCAAAGGCAATTCAAAGAAACCAGGGGTTTCAACACTGGTCTCTGACAAAACTTATCTCAAGGTGCAAGCCATAATAAAAGATAAGGAGGGATACTGTATAATGTTCAAGGGAACAGTAGATCAGGAACGAGTGAGCATAATAAATATATACTTGCACAATGAGAGACCAGCGAAATTCATCAGTCAAATGCTCTAAAAGATGAAAAAACGAATAATAAGCTCAGCAATCATTGAAAGTGAATTCAATACACCACACACTGAGTAAGATATGACATAGGGAAAAAAGCTTAACAAGGAAGTTACATAACTAAACTCTAAATTTGGCAACTTGACCTAAAAGACATCTTTAGAGCTCTTCACTCAAATGCAAAAAAATAAAAAAAATAAAAAATAAATCATCACATTCTTTTCAAGTGCACATGGCACATACTCAAAGATAAACCACTTGCTGGAGCACAAGTCAAGCCTGAGTAAATTCAAGCACAGAGAGATCACTCAAACTTTCTTCTTGGACCTCTATGCAATACGGCTGGAAATCAACAAAAAGATGGTTTGAAAAAGAAGGGCAAATAATTGAAGGATGAATAACTCCCTATTGCAAAATGAGTGGGTCCTGATCAGAGTTGAAATTAGGAAATTCTTAGAAACCAATGAGAATGAGAATAAAACATGCCAAAACCTTTGGGACACAGCAAAAGCAGTTATTAGAGGAAGCTTTATAACAGTAAATGCACACATGAAAAAGGAAGAGAAACTTATGATTGACACTTTGTTACAAAACCTCCAGAAATTAGAGCAGAGACAAGAGAATAATTATATCAATAACAAGAAATCAGAATTAATGAGAAATCAAGGCAGAGATAAATGAGTGGGTAAACAAGAAAACAGTGCAAAAATTCATACAGCAAAAGCAGGTTCTTTGATAGAATTAACAAAATCAATAGACCACTGGAAAACCTGACCAAAGAGAGGAAGGAACAAACATCAATAGACAGGATGAATGGCGGGAATTACAGTGAACTTTAATAAAATTAAGAGTTTGATTAAACATTACTACAAAGGCCTGTACTCCAATGAATTTAACAACTTGGAAGACATGGACGTATACCTGGAAAAATGATCACAGCCTACATTATCCTAGGTAAACATAAAGAACCTTATTAGACCCATAACAATCAAAGAAATAGATAAGGTTATCAAGGGACTACCAACTAAAAATTTCCCATCTGCCTGATGGCTTCACAGAGATTTTTACCAAGATTCAGGGAAGAACTGACACCAATCCTACACAAACTCTCCCAGAACTAGAGTGAGTCGGCAAACTCCCAGACACTTTCTATGAAGCTAGTATAACACTGATATCTAAAGCAGGCAAGGACCCCACAAGAATTGAGAACTACAGACCCACATCTCTAATGAAAATCCTTGACAAAATATTGTCTGATAGAATACAAAAGTATATAAAACGAATAATCCATTGCAACCAAGTGGGATTCATTCCAGGGATGCAAGGATGGTTCAATATCCAAAAGTCCTTCAACGTTATTCGCCACATTGACAAGAAAAAGATAAGAACCACATGATAAAGTTAGATGCAGGAAAGGCATAGGACAACATCCCAAACCCATTCCTTTTTAAGACACTTGAAGAAGACAAAAATGGAAGAAAATTCCTCAATATAAAACAAGCCATATGTGAAAATCCAGCAGCCAAGAAAATACGAAAACATTTCCTCTGAAAAAGTGAACCAGACAAGGATGCCTCTTGCCCCCACTTTTATTCAACATCCTACTGAAAGTCCTAGTTAACAGCAAAAGGAAAAGGAAAGACATTAAAGGAATTCATCTGGGGAAAGAGGTAAAGCTATCAATATTTGAAGATGATATGATTTTATATATCGAAAACCACAGAAACTGCACAAGAGAAGTGCTGAGAGTGATAGAGGAATATGGTAGAGTGGCAGGATACAAGATCAACAAACAAGTCTATTGGATTGCTATAGATACTGGACAAGATCATGGAAGAGGAGATCAATAAGGTTGTACCCTTCACAATAGCAAAACACAAATGGAAGCATCTAGGAATAAACCTAACAAAAAAAAAAAACCACCAAAACAAATTATTTTTATGAGGAAAACTCCAAAACATTATTACAAGAAATCAAAAGTGACTCCACAAATGGAAGAATATTCCATGCTCATGGATCGGAAGACTCAACATAGTAAAGATATCAACCCTACCGAAGGCACTATATAAACTTAACACTATCGTGATACAAATACCAACATCATTTTTCAAGGAATTATCAACTTCTTATGGAGAGGAAAAGAGCCTAAAATTAGCAAAGAACTCATCAAGAAGAAGAACAAAGTTATTGCTTTACCTGACTTTAATATTTATTATACAGCCACCGTGGTCAAAACAGCATGGAATTGGTATAATGACAGATAGTCAGACCAATGGAAAAGAACATAAAATCCAGAAATAAAAACATCAGTATACAGGAAACTGATGTTTGATAAGGGCCCCCAAAATATCAAATTGGAATCGGACTCCCTCTTCAAAAAATGGTGCTAAAAAATGGATATCAACCTGAAGAAAAATGAAGCAAGCCTCTCACCTCACTCCAAGCACAAGAATAAAGTCGAGGTGGATCACAGTGCTCAAAGTAAAGCCTGAAACAATTGGGGCCATCAATGAGAGGTTTGGGAAAACCTAAGAACTCTGGTGCAGAGAATACACGGGCTATCCAAAATAGGGAAGGACACAAACACAGAGGAGGCACAAAATGAGAAGTTGGATATGCTAAATATAACACACTTATGCAAAGCAAAAGACTTCACCAAGAGAGTAATAAGAGAGCCCACAAACTGGGAAAACATCTTTAGCAATGACATATCAGACAAAGGGCTTATTACTAAAATATACAATACTCTGCTACCCCACAACAAAGGGGAAAAAGGCCACATGAAGAAGTGGGCAAAAGACATGAACAGAATTTTCATAAGGGCAGAGATTCGAATGGCCAATAAACATATGGGAAAATGTTCCTGATCATTATCCATAAAAGAAATGCAAATCAAGAAAACTGTGAGATACCACCTACCACTCTAAAAGATTGTGCAGCTAAAAAAATCAGAAAGCAAAAGGTGCTGGAGAGGGGGTGGTGAGAGGAACTCTCATCCTCAATTGGTGGTGATGTAGATATGTGCAGCCAGTATGGAAATCGATCTGCCAATACCTAAAACAAATGGTATGACCCAGCATACCCCCTATTGGACATATACTCAGAAGAAGTAAGAAACAGACCAAAGCCAGACATCTGCAGTCCAATGTTCATCACAGTGCAGTTCACAATCACGAATACCTGGAAACAATCTAAATTTCCATCAACTGATGAATGGATTGAAAAACCCTGGTATATACATACAACAGAGTACTATGCATCGCTAAAAAGCAGCAACAAACATATGAAGCATGTTGCCTCCTGGGAAGAGTTGGAGGAAATTATGGTAAGCTAAGTTAGCCAAGTTCAAAGAGACAAGTACAATGTGAGTCCACTGAGGATAGCTCAAGAAGTACAATGGGCATAGAGGCTAAAGTACTTAATGCATAAATTCCGGGTCAAGGTGCAGGCATTTTGGCAGGGTCTGACCCAACTCAGGAAAGCAAGCATATGGCAGCAGATTAAAAAGAATGGGAAAAGAGAGGGGGAAGAAAAAAAATGAGGGTGATGGAAAAAATAAATGAAGTTATACACCCACGGAGAAGGTATTGTTTATGTCTCCACAGGAAAGGGAGAGAAGGACCAGACCCCATCCCAGAGTGCCAAGCCTTGAGTGCAATACACTGGCATGGAGCTAACAGAGAGGATGATGGGCCGGGCCTAAAGCAAGTTGTGTTGACCCCTTCCCCAGAAGAAAGCTATATGGTGGACAGCACTGAAGATATAGCTGGGGAGATAGGTGGGTCTGTTCAGAGAGAGGACCTCATCATGCCTCACAAATCCCTAGGGATGACATCCCTTCTCAGAGCAGCCAATGCATACAGAGGGCCATAGGACCGGCCTCACCACAATACACAACATTCCCTCACTGACCCATAGTGCTATAGGGGACAGCACTCTAGATACTGTGGTGAAACGCAAAGGGAACGCAACAGGGAAGCAAAAGGAGCAAAGTAAATAAGTAGCAGAGGAATGCTGAAAATAGACTTCTGACTTGGGAGACAGGTTTGGCACCTCATGAGACTTGATCAGAAAACATACATAAGGTTCAGCAGACAGGCCTGGAACTATCTATTGTTTTTGTTTGTTTGCTTATTTTTCTCGTTCTTTTTCTTTTGCCCTATGTCTTGAAAACATACATAAGGTTCAGCAGACAGGCCTGGAACTATCTATTGTTTTTGTTTGTTTGCTTATTTTTCTCGTTCTTTTTCTTTTGCCCTATGTCTCTATATAGAAGATAGCAGAATGAACAATCCCAAGGAGAAAACAATGGGACACAGGGTTCTGGGAGGACATGGGAGAGAAAGGGGTAGGGATGGGGAGTAGCAAGCCAAAAACCTCAGGAATAAGGGAACAGGAGATCTGAAATTGATGACAAGGAAGGAGTATAATGCCTGGAGGGGTTTAATCAAGTGCAATGTATCTGAGAGGAATTACTGAGAGCCCAATGGAGGGTGAGCATGAGAGTGGGATCGGACGAAGGTGCAAGGAAATAAAAGAAAGAAATAAGAGGCAAAAGCTATGTGTAGAGGTATAGTTATAGGTATGGAGATATGTAAATATATTAATTTAAAATGAGAGACAGAGGCCAATGTACATATATTTATATTTTCAGCATTAAGACAGCAGACAGACTTTGGGACTCTACTCAAGGCCTCCCTTAACACAAGGACCCTTTGTTCTAATAACCTGGCACACTTTGATTCTCACCTTCCCAACACGATTCTTGAAGACACAATGGATGCATAAGCAAATGTGGTGAAGAGAGTAGGTGGTGCCCATCTATCAAAAGATATAGCATCTGGAGGTCTTAAAGGCTTGAAGTTAAACAAGCAGCCATCTAGATAGGAAGCAAATATGCCAACATGGAAGAAATACACCAGCCTGTGTGATCATGAGGGTCCACAGGATCAGGTATCAAAAGATCCAAAACAAACAACTATACTGATGTGAACAAGGAGGGTTGGAGTGGAGACTCAAAGCCCATCTGTAGACAATTGAGCATCCCTCCACAGATGGGTTATAAGAAGGGATGATTCAACCAAGGTGTAGTATAGCATCGGCGTATCACAGATCATTCCTCTAGTTCCTTAATGCTTTCTCCTCCCTTTGCCGCCAACCACCATGACCCAGTTCTACCTTACAAATCTGGCTGCACCAGAGAGTACACATTGGTACAGATAAGAGCTCTTGAAACACGGGATTCAGGACAGATAAACACCTCAGGAGCAGTAGTAGGAGTAGCGATAGCATGTGGGTAGGGGAATGGTTGGGGATGGGAAAAGGAGAGATAGAGGGAACCCATCACAAAGTTGGATACATAGCCACCTACACCAAAGGGAATAAATAACAGAAATGTGGGTGAAGGGAGGCAACAGACAGTGTAAGATACGAAATATTAACAATATATAATTGACCAAGGATTCATGAGGGTCAGAGGGTGAGTTAGTGGGGAAAAAAAGGAGTTTATATAAAGGGCTCCAGTAGAAAATGTTTTGGAAATGATGATGGCAACATATGAACAAAAATATTCTTTATGCAATCGATGAATGGACTATTAAAAGAGCTGTAAGATGATTAAAATAGGATGATTAAAAAATAAATAAAAACATCTGCTCTGCAACAGCCACTGGTTCAAGAATCAAAAGACAACCTCTAAGTGGAAGAAAATGTCTGCAAAGCAAATATTTGATAAAGAACTTGTATCCAAAATATACAAAGAGCACTGAAAACTCAAGAAGTACTTTAGGCTCAAAAAAATGGATAATCATTCTGAACCGATACCTCATCAAAGATATACAAATAGAAAAGAAGCATCTAAAAATGTGCTCAACATAATGTATAATTAGGGAATAAAAGCTACAATGAAATTATCACTGCATGTTCTTTTAAAAAACAAAAACTCACTGCCTTCTAGTTAATGCTGACTCATAGTGACCTCATGTGGGTTTCTGAACCTGTAGTTGTTTCCCCGAGAAAAAACCCAATCTTTCTCCTGATGAGTTGCTGGTGGTTTTGAACTGCCGGCCATCCAGATCACAGCCCAACCATAACACAATACTATCAGGGTTCCTCCCAAACACTGACAACTTGAAAAGCTGTCACTGATGTGGTGCAGTAGAAACCCTCATTTATTGATAATGGGAGCGCAAAATGGTACAGCCAATGGGAAGAGATCTGCATTGCGACAAAATTAAACCATTTTGTTGTTAAGAGCTTTTGGGTCAATTCTAACTAATAGTGACACTGTATTCAACAGAATGAAGCACCATTCTGTCCTGCATCATCATCATCACAATATTTGTTATGTTTGAGCCCATTGTTGCAGTAACTGTGCCAATCCATCTTGCCATTGGCCCTCTACTTTACCAAGCATGTTGTCTTTTTCCAGGCACTGGTCCTTCCTGATGGCATGTCCAAAATACATGAGATGAATATAAAGTGTGCAAATCAGGTTGAACTCAAAGTCAGTCAGTTAGAGGACAAGTCAGATGGCAGGCCACGGATGGCTCCCAGGATCAGCAGGCAATATGGCAGACCATTGACTCAAGTCCAAAGAACCTGAGGCTGATGAAACAGATGTATAATACAGGCCCAGCAAAAAGCAAGCAAGTTTCTCCACCAGGTCCATTTATACAGAAATTAAGCCATAACCTGATGAAATTTCCTTTCAATTACATCAGGCACCTCTCAGTCTCTTCTAACATTTTTCTGTCACTTGTCCTATTTTGGTGGATTGCTAGGGACCACAAATTCAAGAGGAATGGTGTTACATCCATTGTATGAATAAATGTACAGAAGAACATTTCCACTATCTGGAAGTACAGTGCTGCAGGTGATAAGATAATGTCCATATGCCTTGAAGGAACTCGTTAATACAAATAATATCCACATTTACACAGGAACTACTGAAACTAGTGATAATTAGCTCTACTAATTTTTTAATCTGAAATGATTAATCATGCAATCAAGATGCATGATAAATTTGGGCATTTGGAATGCAAAAGTTGGAAACAAAGAGGAAGGAACAGTAGTTACATCATATGGCCTTGGTGATAGAAGTGAAGTTAGAAAGCATGCAAGAGTTTTACTAGACTAATTATTTCTTCATTGCAAAAGTCTTCACATCAATAACATAAACAGGAGTGGTAAACATCAACCTTGCCAAATGCAATACACAGCAATCAAATTGACTCTATCCTCCAGACCAGATGCTGGAGAGGCTCAATATTAGCATCCAGAATGAAGACTGGAGCGGACCATGCAATACATCATCAGTTGCTCAAATATAAGGTCAGAATGAAGCTGAAGAAAATTAAAACAAGCCCATAAAATCCAAAATACAACCTTGAGTATATACCATGTGATTTAGAGAACATCTCAAAAACAGGTTTGACATATTGAAGACTAATGACAAAGATCTGGTAAGCTGTAGGATGACAACAATATCATACATGAAGAAATTAAAAGGCCATTAAAAAGTAAGTGTGTTAGGCAGGGTTCTCTGAGAAACAAAATCAGGACACATGATTTTATATACATATACATAAGAGGCTAAGTTTATACAGCACAAAGAAATATAACAGCAAATTGATCCACACAGCTGTAAAGAGGGTACAGTTCAACTCACCTCCATGGAACATATACTGGAAGTCCTTCAATTCATGTGTGCTGCAGGGTCCAAGGTCAAGGAAGCAGACAGCTGAGTTCTCCCTTGAACAATGTAGGAATGGTCTGTCCACAGGCTGCAAGCAGCAGGGCAGGTCTCCAACAGTCAGCAGATCAGGAGCTTAGCGAAGCAGGCCTGCATGTATGGATGGGATATCAAACTCCAGCAATGAAAGATGACAGGATCCACCATCCTCAAGGTCAAGCGATGTATGGATAAGCAGTGTCATGAAGCAAGTCTCAAAGGAACCTTAAGCTCTAGCAACATGGTTCATGGGATGGCTTTTCCCACATGTAAGTGTAGCTCACAAGTTGAGGAAGAGAATTAGCTAAAGCAGCTTCACACTGGTATGATCACAAGAGAGCAAGAGAGAGAGGGGTGAGCTTTCCTGAGCCATTTATATTTTTGCCTTCCTATCAAATTGCGACCTGATTAATTCCACATGTTCCTATTGACCAGGTTGGCAAATAAACCTACACATCACAGCAAGAAATAAACAAGAGGTCAAATAATTGTCAATGTGGATTATTAAACTTGCTTTTGAATATAGAGTTGTTGATTCAAATGAAAGAAATGAAAAGAGCTGACAACAACATTGCAAAGGCCAGCTCAAGAAGACCACATAATACCAGGAAATGTGCACAGAAGAACGACCACAGTACTTCCTAAGCAGAAAGGAATGAAGAAAAAAATTCAGGCCTCAAGTTGCAATATTGAAAGATTCTATTGGCAAAATCTTGAATGATGTAGACATCTTCAGAAGTTGGAAGGAATAGAGTCATAATACCATAAAGCATTGATTGCCATGCCACCATTTCAAGGGGTAACATATCATCAAGAACTGATGTCTCAGTCAAGTAACCTGGAAGACAGCTACCATATACCTGCAACAGTAGTTCAATTAAAAAAAAAAAAACACCACACAAACAGAAAACAAAATGCTGTAGAGAGTGTGGAGAAATTGGATGGTGGGCATGTAAACCTGTACAAATATTGTGAAAACTGATATGGTAATATTAAAAATAACTGGGAATAGAAATACCAGACAACCCAGCAATACCTCTGCTGAGTAGATGCCTGAAAGAAGTAACAGCACAAACAGATATATGCTTCCCTATGGTTATCACAGAGAGTTCATAATAATAATAAACTGAAAATAGCTCAAATGTCCATCAGTGGAAGAATTGATAAAGACACTGGTACATAAACACAATGGAATACTGTGTATCCATAAAAACAGTGATGAAACCATGAAAGTCCTGATGATGGATGAACTGGATACCATGATGCTGTGTGAAGTTAGTCAATCACTAAAAAGAAATATTGTATGGGCCACCACTACAAGGATAAAGACCAAGGTGAAGGAAGACATCTGTTCTCAGGTTAGGTAACCTTCAAATCCATTCTGTGTCTGCCTAATGCTCACAATCTATATCTCATCCACTTATTTGTCCATCTTAGTAACCACTTTGACAGAGAAGGCCTCCCTCAGCTGCAGTCAGTTTCTGCATTGAGGAGAGTAGGAGAAGACAAGTCAGCTCCTGTCATATGACATTGTTCTGTGATCACCCCAGATGAACAGACACTCCTACAAGGGTGCTCAGTGAACCTCAATGAGAATTCAAATAGAGGTCACGTAGATCTGTGTTGGTGAAGGGAATCATACATTGGTTGGTGAGTAACCTAGATGGGGCAATCTGCCATTGGAAAAAGTGATTAACATTACTCATATAGATCCTCCCCACCACCACCATCCAAGGTGAGACTATGCCAGGTATTATTTTTTCTAATTGGCCACTTTTGAACTAGTTAGTATCCAGCTTCTGGTAACCCAGGAGTATAGATTTCATCATTTTAAGGTTCACAAGAACAACATCTTTCACTGGTCACAACAAGGTTCTGCTTAGAAACACCCACTCAGTAAACTGGACTTTGTCTTAAACTTACCTGCAATGCATTTAAGAAACTGAACAACTCTCTTGGATTAAGGCTGAAATACCATAGTGTGAGAAGAAGCAGATGGATGGCAGGTCTGCAAGGCCATATAGTATTTCAAACTCTCTTTACTTTAATGCCATCTCTTAATCTAGCAGGCATGGTTCTTCTTTGGTGAATGAGCATTATTGATTGACCTTTGTCCTACCCTAAGTTTTGCAAAACTATTGTCCAATCACTGGAATATTTGATCTGGACTTGTCAACAATCTATGAAACTATGTATTTTGGTCCAAAAGCTGCCTGTACATGTATACTTTCTTTTTCTAAAGAGTATTTGAAATTCTACTACTTTAGCTAAATATTAATTTATCAATATATTTATCACATACCCTAGGGGGGTGATTTGTAATGTTCCCATTTAAAGGCTAATCATGTCTCTTAAATGGACCACTACCTCTTGTTTACCATACTGTGGTGGCTTGTGTGATGCTGGAAGACGTGTCACTGAAATTTCAAAAGCCAGCCCAGTCACCCAAACTGAGCATGTTTCATTCAGGTGAGCTTCCAAAGCAAGAATAGAATACAAGGAAGGAAGCAGCTGTCCACTTCAGAGGAGTTAACCACTAAAAACCTTACGCACAGCGTCAGGACACGGTCAGACACTGAAGGCCTAATGAACAGAAGGAGAACTTGGTCAGACGGAGTGCCAGAAGATGAGCGCCTCAGGTCCGAGGGCACTTGGTACGTGACAGAGGAAGAGCTGCCTTCTCCAAGGAGAGTCGTCTACATTGTCAGGGCCGGTGTCCACGCTGCAGAGTTAAACCTTCCAGATCTGCATTTGCTGATGGGGCACGACTGAACATGAGAAAGAAAATGCCTGCAAAATCACCTATTAATCAGAACTTGGAATGTGTGAAGTAGGAATCTAGGAAAACTGGAAGTCATCAAAAATGAAATGTAGCACACAAAGACCGAGATCCTAGACGTGAATGCGCTGAAATGGGCCATTTAAAATCAGAAAATCACACGGTTCACTATGCCTGGAAGGACACCCTCATGAGGAAAGGTGTGAATTCATTGTCAGAAAGGCTCTCTCTTTCTTTATTTTTAATGTACATCATTTTATTGTGGGCTTTTACAGCTCTTATAACAGTTCATGTGTCAATTGTGTCAGTCACATCTGTACATATGTCACCATTATCGTGTTCCAAACATTTTGTGTCTACTTGAACCCTTGGGATAAGCTCCTCTTTTTCCCTCCCTCTCCCACTGTCACAGCCTTTGAGCGCTTGATAAATTATAAATTATTATTTTCATAACTCACACTCTCTGCTGTCTCCCTTCACCAACATTTCTGTTGTTTGTCCCCCTAGGGTTGGTGGTGGTAATATTGATCATTGTGATTGGTTCCCCCTCTGAAAGGATATTTCAAGATCTATCTTGAAGTGCAATGCTATCTTTGATAGGATTCTATTTATCCCTCTTCAAGGAAATCAAACAATAAAACTAATATTCCAAATTATACATGCACCACTAGAGCTAGTGATGAAGAAATTGAAGGATTCTGCCAATGCTTCCAGTGTGAAATCGATAAACATGAAATTTAGAATGATTCATAATTATTGGTGATTGGGATATTTCATATAAATGGGAGTATATGATATATGGCCTCCAGTGCCCCCCTCCAAAACCCAGCGCAGGCCAATAGAACCCTGGTGACACTGAGGTTAAACACTCATGCTAGAATGAATTTTCAGAGGAAAAAAGACCCATGATCTCTTGATATCTATAGCTATCTATTTATCCATCTATGTATCTATATCACACTTTTACAAGTGTGAGAAATTCCCATGATATATATTATTTTTACTGTCTATATCTCTGTATCTCCATAGCCAGATAGATAGATAGAGAAGTGAGTAAGCACAATCCGGCTCAAATCCATGGATCAGATGTTAAACTGAAGTCTTAACATGACCCAGTAACTGCTGTGGTTGGCGAACCAGGAAGCAAGAAAACCACCCAGGAAGCAGAAAGACCACAGGCTGGTGGAGGTAGAGGCAGGAAAATTCAAGGTTAACAGGTCAGGCTTCAGGCCACAGAGTAAAAAAATCCAATGTTGGCAGTCATAAGGCAGGCCAATGATATCTCCCAGAGTGTCAGGCAATATAGCAGGCTGCTGGCTCAAGGCCAAAACACCAGGGTCACAGACAGATGCAGGATCCAGATGCAGCAAGGAGGAAGTGACAAGTCCACCTACAAAGTCTGCTTACCTAAGAGTAGGTCACGCCCCTGAGGAGACTTCTTGTCAGTTGCAGCAGAGCTATGGCCTTGGTGATGAGGCTGTCTCCTCCCTAGTCCTCTTACATCTGCTTTACTGCTCACAGTAAATTCCATCATGGAGTTGTTTAGGTTAGGTCACATCAGGGGAACCACCAATTGCTGTAGTACTAAGAGTCCTGCCCCAACCACGTTGACACAAACCAAATGAACACAGTTGCTAACCTAAATTTCAGCGGTTTGAGGTCTCAAGTCACCAGCTTCTCGATGAGAGAAAGATCAGGCAGTTTGTTTTATAGATTCCAGCCTGGGGAACCTCTGTGGAGTTCTGCTCTACCCCACACGTCACTCTGAGTCAGAACTGACTGCACGGCAGTGAGTTGGATGAGCTTTCTTCCCCACTAGGAGTGTTTCCAAGATTCACTCATTCCGTATCCTGTAATCCTGCTTCATGGTTTCTCAATAATGGAACAATCATCTATTGTATGTCAAGGCCACATGTGTTCATCTGTTGATGGACATTTGGATTGTTTCTACTAGTAAGCACTTGTGAATGCTGCTTCTGTAAGCAGTCAAATACCAGTGTTTGTTTAAATACCTCCTTTTAGTTCTTTTTGGGTAGTGCCTAGTAGATGAATTGCTGGTCACTTGCTGAACCTAGGGTTAGCATTTGGAGGAATCAATATTCCACATATTTTTTGAAGCTCACTAGAAATTACTAACGTATAAAATCATGCAAAGCAGAAAAATGAATTGCGGAATACAAAGCAACACACAATGAAATGCATTCGGGTATTCATGTACAAATCCTGAGTATCCTTTAATATTGGACTTTTTATTCTGGCTCTGTGGTGGCACCCATCCACGTGTGTTTATCATCCCGTGGACTGATCGGGTAGGTATGATTTTCATTAATGCCAGTAGGAAAAACTATAAAAGTGAGTGGTGGAGTTCAGCTGTAAAAAGTACACAAAGGCACCTGAAGCAGATACCAATCAGGCCAGAGGAGCCTCTTCTCTGGGACACTTCTTCCACTCCCCGTCCTCCATCTACTGCCTTAAGAGTCTCCTCCTCAGAAAGATTTCCTCTGTTCTTTCCTCATGTCCTCAACTAGAGTGGATCCTTCTGCAATACCTCTTTCCATTCACAGAACAGAAAGCTACCAGATGTACAGATTCCCTTTCAGATAACACTTAGCATGTCACAGGTGTCACTGAATTGAATTAGTAAATCATTCTCATAAATAATAATGTAAGCCTATGAATATATTTCTATAGTGTGTGAAATGTTATTATGTTATATTATTTATCATTATATTATATGATTTTATGAAATAACATTTCAATATTATGCATGAACCATCTTATGGACATTGTGACTTTTAGGCTTTTTATCTATTATGACCTGTAGATGTGTAGACACTCACTGAGAATATCTTATCATCTTATCTTCCAACACCCTACCTACAGGATGGCATTCCATTTACTCGGGGTCTATTGCCAATGAACTGAATTAAAAGATATAGTAAAAATACAGTAGGGGTGTGGTGGGGCTGTGTGTTCTCAGAGGTGCTTCATAAAACCCTGGCATCTTGGTAAATGATGTCCAGCTGTGTTAATATGTCTTTGGAGAAGGAAATGCATCTCAGAGTGATCATTAGACATTATCCTGCATGCTGGAGACACACCACAATAGAGGTGACCACCTTCTGGGAAGAAGCAGTCCAATGGGATAAAGTTCTGCAAGGAGCTCCACGTTGTCTCTCAAGGGTCAAGCTGGCACCCATTTGAGTTTTCTTTTCTTAGCTCCAGAGAAATAAAATTCTCAGGGAATGTAAGACAAAACAATACTTCATTAATGAGGCACAAGGGATTTCATCCACTAGAGACAAAGGATTTTTAATATTTCCTCTACACTGACTCAGATGTACTTGATTCATCTAGGTGATGAGAAAACACAGTTGTACCTTCTAGAAGCCTCATGAGTGGATTCATCTCCATGTTCTTCCTGGGGGCACAAGCTCTAACTTTAGCAGCGGCACATGGGAGAAACAACACCTGTGAAGTCTTCTCTGGACGAGGTACAACACCATCGTAGATGCCTGGAGATTGGTGATGCGTGAGGGCCCTCTCTTATTGGTAGTATCTGTAGGCGGATCAACAGGTATAACAACTAAAAGCAAGTTTAATGGATAAAGTCCTGATAAGTTAGAGTCTCTGGTTCTAGAGACTGAAAATGTCTTCTTTCTCTAATCTGTCTTCCCCGGTGCTGGCTCTCATTCCTGCAACCTCCTTCTCTCAGCAGCCTTCCTTGCTTCCCTGCAGTCACGTGTCTGTTAACCTCATTCAACTACTTGTTCACAAAGTCACTCACAGAACTCTTATTTACATTAGATTATAGTCTGGACACAAAGAAATGAGTAGACATTTTCCCTTCTTGCAAGTGTCTTACATTCTACAAAAGGTAACAGACGGTAAGCGTGTGCTTATCCCGGCACTGCAATCCTACTGAAAGGGATCACACTGTTGTTGCCTTTCCTGGGAACTTTTAGTGAAGGCTTCACGGAAATATTCTGGTCACACTGAGCTTTGAAGGAGGACACAGGAGGGGAGTAATGTTGGGATTATTAAAACCATACATTGTGCATTGGAAATTGCACATGATAATTAATAACAGATGAACAAGTAAAGCAAGGAACGGAAAGTGAAACATGAGTGTGGATAAGTAGGCAGCAGCCCTGTAACACACAGCTTTGTATTTTGCCCAAGGATGAACAGCTATGAAATTAGTGGAGAGTCAATGCAGAATTAGCAGCAGAGTCTGTCTGCAGTCAGCCTTGCCTTCAGAGACATTGCTCTGGTCCATGTGCAGAGCAGACGACTGCTCCTGGGAAAACCATAGAGAGATGAGGAGAGGAAAAAGCACAGTAGAAGTGGGAGTTGAATTTGTGAGGTTTTAAGTTATAATACATCCAAAAATCAACCGAGTAATATGAGGCAGCCTGACATTTAAAACTATTTATTTATTTAAAATTTTTTAAAAGTTATTTATTTTTGAACCTCTTGTATAAAATTAGCATCAGAATTTGGGTTTAAGAGATGCAGAAAATATGAGTTAAAGCTGTGAATTTGCTAGTCCAAGGCAGGTACTGAACTCTGGGTCAAGTTCACAGCTTGTTGTTTTCAAGGTATTGGCATAGGACTAATTTTAAAATTTTTACTTAGCTTTACTCTTTCAACAGTTTTTCTAATACTAATTTATTTTAATGCACTTTTCTTTCTTTTAAAAACAATTGTGTTAGGACCCAGTCCAGACATCATACCATTCCATAGTTCAATCATATCAAGCAATGATGTACATCATCAGTTTCAAAACATAGTTTTCCTTCTTCTACTTCTTGAAATCAGCTCCCACTTATCTTTACCCTGCCCCCATCTGGGTCCCCTGCCATCTCCAGCAGGAACTTTAATTCTCATTACTTTCTCAGACTATAATTGAGATATTGGAATAACCTGGTTATCCAACAGAGTATTGTAGAGATGACAATAGGAGATGAAAATGATACATTTGCCTTCCATGGTTAAAGTCTTGTCATTTGGTCTCTCTACTTAGTGTTCGATCTGGCTGTTAATATTTTTTAATACTTTCTATTTTTTTCATAATGGGATTTATCTCTGTTGTATTTTGTCATTGTTAGTAATTCTCTTGACCCTTGGTTATGTGTTTTCTTATGTTCTTGTGACATACAACTCAGCATGGGTGAAGCTCTGGAGATAACAGGTTTGTTTACTTTTTTTAATAGCACAATTGCAAATACAGAAAAGACATTTTCCCATAAACCTTTCACTTAGATGCCTATTATCATCTCTATCCAGAATCGTGCATTTATTTGTCCGACTTCCTTTGGCTTCTGTGGTTGTGACAGGTACCCTGATATTTTTTCTTATTTGATGACCATGTAAGTGTTGACATGTGTTGGTTAACTGTTTGGTAAAATATCTCTCACTTGGTATTTGTCTGATGTTTGTCTCATGTGGAGATTGTAGTTATGGAGTTTAAAATTATTTTAAATTTCATTTCTTGGTTTGGAAAGAAGATCACAAGGGTTAAGTATCAACCTCATCTATCATTTTTTCAGTAGCTATAAACTGTTTTAGATCTTGACTAGAAGTGCATTAAGTATATAGATTAATATTTTACAATTCACCGCATTGCTGCTCCTTTCAATTCATGGACAGAAAATATCTATGTCTTTAGTTTTTTCATTTCTCCCACCGGTATTATGTAGTTTTTAGACCATTGATTTTCTTTGCATTTTGATCTATTATTGCCATGGCTGCAGAATTTCATTTCAGTATGTTACTGTTCATTATTGTTATGTGGAGATTTATTGGTGGTTTTGTCTTTATTTATCAAGCTATCATTTTGCTCTCCTTATCCGTTTTAGTATTTTTCTGCTTGTGGCTGTTTCTTTGGGTTTTCTACAGAGACAGTGATGTCTTCTGTGAGCAAAGACAGCTTTATTTCTTCCTTCCCAGTCTGTATGTTTTTTATTTTTAAATTTTGCATTATTTTGCCTGTTGTGTTTGTTAGGACTTGAATTTAAATACGAGTGTTAAGAGGGGATATCCTTGCCCTGTTATAAATCCAATGGGAAAAATATCTAATTTTTCACCACTAAAAACGACCCTAGTGGTAAGTTTCATAGTTGTACTCTATCAAGTCAACTTTTAAAACGTTTTCAACTGTTGGGGGGAAATCAAAATGTAAGTAATAGTTTTAAATGTTATCAAATGCTTCTTGTGATTTTACTTTGATTTTCTTTCTTTAGCCAATGTTTATTTCATTTTTTTTAACTAGTTGATGTAGGATGTTACCTAGATTGATTTCAAATTTTGAACCACTCTCTGATTGCTGGAACAAATACTACTTAATTGTAGTATTTTATTCTTGTCATATATTGTTGGATTCAATTATTTAGAATTTTGTTGAAGAATTTTGCATTTATTATCATGGGTAATATTGAGTGATAGTCTTCCTTTTTTTATATGTTTGTATCTGGTTTTGATATTACTCACAGCCTTTGAAGCTATTCTGACTCATAGAGACCCTGTAGGTCAGAGTATAACTGTCCCCAGGAGTTTCCAAACTTTTACTGTCGATGGAGCAGAAGCCTCATCTTTCTCCCAGGCAGTGGCTGGTGGTTTCAGACGCTAATCTTGCTGTTGCAGCTTAGTGATAATCTACTCTCCAACCAGGACTCCTGGATTTGATATTAGGATACTGCTGGCATCACAGAATGAATTAGGAAATATTCCCTCTTCTCTTGCTTTCTGAAAAAGATTATAGACAATTTATATCATTACTATTTTTTTTATAGATTATAGAATCCACTAGCATTTCATTAGTATATTAAACAATCACTGTGTTTAATGTCAAAATTACTCCTAAATGCACTGAATTTTGGAAAAGGAATGAAAAGAACTTCCGTTTTAAAATTCTCTTCCATTTTTCTATATATGAATATTTCAATTAATTACTAATATTTTAATATTATATTTATAATGTGAGCATAGGAATTCGTTTAAATCATATATATTAAAAAATATTTATCTAGCTGGATAATTCCACTATTTTTACTTTTCTGGATGCTGTGGAGTTTTGAACTAGGTAATATAACCTTCCTTTCTCTGATTCTTATACTGATCTTAAACTGATCTCCTTTCCTCCCCTGTTGTCTCCTTCCTTCCTTCCTTCCT
>NW_022103927.1:2453299-2464180 GCF_000313985.2 Echinops telfairi | reverse complement strand
TTCTTCTCATGACTAGTATCCTAACTGCATTCAGATTTCCTGCTGTAAGTCTCTTTATCAGAAGTGATTATACTAAGAAGCATTTCTTTTTATTCTATAACTTGCTTATGTCTTACCATAAATTACGTGGTTACAGACCTGACCATCATTCAAGAAAGCACACATATTCTGATTTAACTCGTCCATTGCAGTTCCCCAATGTACCATAGCTTATCCCGCTGCCTCTTTGTGTTTCCTGTTTCCTTTCCTATTTCCTCCATAACCCTCTGAATTTTGTTCCTGAGCAAGTGCTGCCCTCTTGAGCTTACAGAGTTGATTACTGGCACATGGAGGAGAGTTCTGTTCCAGACATGACTGCTGTTTGCATGCTCCATGAGTCCATTGGACCAATTGTTTCCACGTGTCTTTCAACTGCCATCACTCTTCCTACCTCCGTAAGGGAAGAGCCCAATAGTTGCGTCTTATGCTGTTCACATCAAATAAGGCAAACACTTTTTATATTTTATCACTGATGTTCCCACAACTTTCAAGAACACTTAGCATAAAATAGTTGGTCAAACATATTTGCTGAATGAACAATCAAAGTCTTAAGGTATTTGTAGAAAAATATAATGTTTTAGGGAAAAGATGGTATTAGAAGACAGGACAACTAGACAGTTTCAGCACCAAAGTGAATACTGAGCACATGAGATTCAAGAACACAAGAGACACATATGTGAATACGGATTAATTAATTAATTATTTAAATTATAAATGACAGTATATCCTTTAAACTGATGTTAAAAGCTTATGGCATAGTTGGAAATGCTCTGTTTTCTTTCCCAGTAGTTTCATCAGCTACATGGAACCAGGAAACCACACTCATTTTCCAGAATTCATCCTTCTGGGGCTTTCTGAAGAGACAGAGCTGCAGCCCCTCCTCTTTGGACTGTTCCTCTCCATGTACCTGGTCACCTTCACTGGGAACCTGCTCATCATCCTGGCCATCACCACAGACGCCCACCTCCACACACCCATGTACTTCTTCCTCTCCAACCTCTCCTTTTTTGACATCTGTTTCACCTCCACCACTCTCCCAAAGATGCTGATGAACATCCAGATGCAGATCAAAGGAATTACATACGAGGACTGCATCACGCAGATGTATTTTTTCATGCTTTTTGCTACCTTAGACAACTTCTTATTGACAGTGATGGCCTATGACCGGTTTGTGGCCATCTGTCACCCACTGCACTACACGGTCATCATGAACCCAAGATTCTGTGGCCTCCTCCTTCTGGCCTCCTGGGTATTGGCACTCCTGGAGTCTCTATTAAATAGTTTACTGGTTTTGCGACTGTCTTTTTGTACAGAATTGGAAATCTCCCATTTTTTCTGTGAACTTGACCAAGTCGTCCAACTTGCTTGTTCTGATACGTTCCTCAATGACTTAGTCATGTATTTAACAACTGGACTCCTGGGTGTTTTTCCACTCACTGGGATCCTTTTCTCTTACACAAAGATTGTGTCCTCCATTTTGAAAATATTATCAGCTGGGGGCAAATATAAAGCCTTTTCCACTTGTGGGTCTCACCTCTCTGTTGTTTCCTTGTTCTATGGTACAGCTCTTGGGGTTTATCTTAGTTCTTCTCCTATTGAAAACTCCAGGGCTACTGCAATAGCCTTAGTGATGTACACTGTAGTCACACCCATGCTGAATCCTTTTATCTACAGTCTTAGAAATAAAGACATAAAGCAAGCCCTAAGAAAACTTTTCAGTGGAGGAACATCCTGTATAACAGAAACGCATCCTTAAGTTTAGAGAACTCCTTTTGAAAAACAAAATTCAAAATAATAAAATTCTGTATTATACTTCCTCAGTTCTAAATGTGCCTATGTACATAAATCAATCTCCTTAACATTTAATAAATAATATGAAAAATTGAAGACATAATATGAAATTACTTCCTGCATATTTTTAAAAATGTATTTACTTTAATCAAATCTTCCCTTCAACCACCAATTCTCTCAGGTTGACTTCAGCTTTCATTAGGAAATGGATTTTTCATTACTAGCCATAGAGGAATAGCATGCAATTATCACAAAGGACCAGTGCTCTTTATTATCCTGAACCATTAAAAACTGGGACAGAAATTCTAAGATTCCTATTTTGAAAGAGTTTCCTTGTGATTACATCTGGCATGCAACCTTCAACCCACCTGGGTTATTTTCTTTACACTGAAGTCCTGTTGAATATTTTGAGCATGAAGTTTGTAAACTTGTTCTTAATACATTATGAAAAGCAACGGTGGTATGTTCAAATATTGAACCACACTGAAAACCAGACCAGCTGAGCATGTTGATACCTGTTCTATCATCAAAAAGATGGTAGAATCGGTAAGACTTATGTTATTGGCTTCCTGTCTGTGATTAATCTTCTGCCATCCAGATAGTAGGAATTTTTGTTGTAATTGTTAGTTGAAGATCATTAGCTTCAAGACATCTATAGACCTCTTTTCTTTTTTTCTTTTTTTCCGCAAAGATACGCATATCCCTTCTTCGGTTCAATGATACTAGTGAAAATTTATCTTGTTTCACAAGAACCCAGTGGTCTCCAATTATGCTTGACGACAAAATTATCTTCACCAAAGCATCTGCCGCAGTTTTGCTCTTGAGAATCTCCCTGCAATTTGATCAGCCTCTCAAATAATTACATGTGCAACTCTTTGTCTTCATGATTCTGGAAATTACAGCTCCCTATATTTTCTCTGCACACAGGAAGCAGCTCCGTTGAGTTAAGCTCTGGGCTACTTGAAAGGCTGTATTTTCAAACCTATTCACTGCTCAGAGGGAGAAAGATGACACAATATGCTCCCATTAAGATTACAGCTTTGTTTTTTTCCATGTCTTAGACTGTCCAATGTCTCCCTTCATCCACTTTCTGTTGTCTGTCCACCAGGGAGGGGGTTATATGTAGATCATTGTGATCAGTTGCCCCTTTCTCCCACCCTTCCCCTCCTGGTATCTCTACTCTCATTATTGGTGCTGAAGGGTTTATCTGTCCTGGATTCCCTGTATTTCCAGTGTATATCTCTGGTCTGTACCCGTGTATGTCCTCTGGTCTAGCCGGATTTGTAATTTAGAATTAGGACCATGATAGTGGTGGGGTGGAGGGGAAGGAAGCCTTAAAGAACTAGAGGAAATTTGTATGTTTCATTGGTGCTATACTCCACCCTGACTGGATGGACTCTTCCTTGTGACTCTTATGGAAGGCTGTTGTCCAATTGTCTGTAGATTGACTTTGAGTCTCAGCTCCGCATTACCTCTCATTTCCATGTTTGCATTCTAATATATACAGTTAGTTCATGATTTCTTTAAAATGGATGCCTTGTGGAGCATGAAGTGAGTAGTTGATAAAACAAAAAAAACCCCAAATACCTCACTGCCATGGAGTCAATACCAGCTCAGCAGCTCCATAGGACAGGATGAAACTGCCTCTGTAGGGTCTCAAACCTGGAATTCTCTACAGGAGTAGAAGGTCCCATCATTCTCCTGTGGAGCAGCTGGTGGTTTCAAATGGCTCATCTTGAGGAGCACAGTCCAACTCTGCCACACATTCTTAGATACTCCCTTTTTAGGACAAATAACACTGTGGTGAAATATATAATATAAAATTAACCATTTAAAACATTGTGAAAGCCATTCCTTGTGATTACATCACGTCTTGCAGGGTGGATCATCAGTTTATTTTTAAAAATGTATACGGTTTATTTCCACTCATCAATTTCTAACCTCTTCTTAATGTACCTGCCGTCCCTTATGCCAGTTCCTCCCGCGTTCCCATTTCTATTCCTTTCTGTTTTCAAGCCCTTCTTACTTTACAATCTTAATTGTTAGTTTTTCTAATGTGGGGCAAGTTTAATTCCAGTTCTTTTGGGTCACTAAGGGCTATAATCTCGATGGTATCACCAGTCTCTTTCCAATCAATAAGCCTTATAATGTTGAGTTCTGTTCCACATTCTTCTCCCCTATTTAAAGGACCTTCCAGTGTCGTTATTTTCAGAGGAGTTGGTGTTGGTAACAGGGAACCATCCTACTCTCAAGATAATGGAGACGAATGTTTCCATGGCCCCTGAGTCCACTGGTCTGTTTCCATGTGTTTTTCAGTTTTCATCACTTGTTTTCTCTGGATGGAAAGAGACAGATATGTGCACATTATATGCTGCTTATGAGCACTTAAGATTCCAGCTACTAAATACAAATTGGACATAGAGCATTGTCCTTGTAAACTCTGCTCTGCCAGTTGACCTTGGTGAGTCAAGACTATGGTTCTAATTCACCAGGCTCAGGGACTCCTTTCTCAAGGTGGTTGTTTATGTCTAAGAGCTTTTCATAGCTTTGCTCCTCTCAGGTCCCTATCTGTTTCATCAAAGAAGGAAAGTCTTTGCTCAACAGAGAAACACCCCTTCTAGCAGTGAAAGTTAAAGGGATTCTGAGGTTGGTGTGTTTATGATAGTAATCACCTGGATTCATTTATGAGTGGAAGTAGGGGAAATGCAGCAATGACAAGAAGGGCTGACTTGGACATGTTTCATTGTTTCCTGTTGATGTGGTCCACAGAGACTACAGATGGGAGAGGCACAAGGTGAGAGATAAGAGGAGGACTGGCTGATCCAAAGTTTAAAAAGTATATTCCACATTTATAGATATATTTTTAACAATGGTAAATCCACATATGTACATATCTATGTCAAATCTATAAGTATTCATGGTGCACTCCAAGACTCCTAGACCTTCCAACAAACACCCCTATTTCACTAGTACATCGCAGGGTATTCGAGACATTTGAAGGTGAAGAGATATACTTATGGGCTTTATGACAGATTTTTAAAAAAGAAACTCTTTGGCTATTTGTATTTTGAACTAATGGTTTATGCCTGATGGCAGAATAATTTGGCACATTGAAGGAACTCTCTGCTCTAGGACTGAACTGTTAAGGGAGCCTGTGGGCAAGATGAAATGCTTGCTAGGCGACCACCTGGATCCACTTGTGGAGTGCAAGTGAGATAAATGCAGCATTAAAGAGATGTGTTGAGCCTGGCCACTGCCACCAATGGACCTGGTTCACAGGGACTAGAGGAGAAAATGAGAGCCTGTTGCCTGGTCTAAAGTTCATTTCCAAGCACAAGAGGGATAGGGCTGTTGAGGATTTGTGTTGGGGCCCATGGTTTTAAGGCAAGGCAGCCAATGGGGCATCCTGGTGAGGCTAAGTGAAGCAGCCCACATTGAGTTGACTAGAAACTGACAAGATGAAGAGAAGATGTTTGAGCCTGTGAAGTGGTGCATATTGCGACCATCTTTATGGATGGCCTGTTAGGATTTGACTTTGTTTATGGATGCAGACGTCACACAGTTCCAACTTGAATGCAGAGTCTTCACACCAAAGATTAGGATTGTCTCCTCAGAGCACTGGGTTGATATAAGAGGGCAGTACAGAAATCGGATGCCCAAAATGGGGGGATAAAGGCATGAACTGGTTGGCTTAAAACTTTCATAGGTGGGGGAGTGTGTTCATAGGATTATGACATAGGTGGTCACATAAGTATAGAATATTTGCGTTTTGTTCACTTATAGAATGTTATATTTAAATGAGGGTGGCACGTTTTTCAATTGTGGACATTTTAGGTTTATCCTGTGAGATACAGGTACAATTTTATTATTGGTCGTTTGAAAATTCGTATTAGTGGTTCTTAGCCTGTTGGTCGTAAACCTTTTGGGAGTTGAATGACCCTTTCACAGGGGTCGCCTATGACCAACGGAAATACTGCTTCTTTATTCATCTCTAGGCGGGTCCATCCACATGCAGATACACCCACATATGAGTACCCCATATGATGACATCATCGCACCAGCTCCATCTCATACATCTTGTACAAATACAGGTGTATGTGACAGGGTTGGCACCATAATGTACTTATGTGGACCAGTCACACAGGTGTGGAGAGCTGCTATTGTGTTGAGAGTAGCTACTGTGTAGAAAGCAGCTGCTGTGTTGAAAGAAAGAGTCTTGGTTGGGAGCCAGAAAACGCTAACTGCAATTCACAAAACATTTTAAACAGTTATTTGTTTGTCTTTTTTTTGGTTTATTATGCAGAGGGTTTTATTGTTTACAGAATACTTTTCACATTGATTAAACACAGAAAAACAAAACCTTGACTTGATTTCAATTTATAGCAGTCCTATAGGACAGAAAACTGTAATATGCGGTTTCCAAACTGTTTCTTTCCAAAACCATTTTATTGGGAGCTAATACAAATATAATATCACTTCATACTTCAATCACATCAAGCACACTCAGTTTTAAAACATTCTCTTTCTGTTTGAACTCCTTGACATCAGCTCCTTTATATGCCCCACCACCACCACTGTACCGCCCAGAACCACTTATTCTACTGGCTGTCTCTATAGTTTCATCAATCCTGGGTTTCATATACTGAAAAACCAGAAAAACATATAGCCAAAATTCAAGAGGGCTATCCCCAATGACAAAATACATCTGACAAAATACATAAACAACAGCATGAAGAAAAACAACAAAATACAGAAAATGTTGAAAATCAGATCAGACCCAATGTCCACCAGGGGAGGGATCAACTGAGAAGGTTTGAACCGTTTCAGTAAGGTTTATCATTTTGATCTCCTCTACTCATCTCTCCAATGCACTCTTGGTGGCCAGTTTCTTTCCATCCCTCTATTATGGATGGAGGGAATTATCTGGAGGCATATTTCCTATGTTGATCTCACAAATGTATCTTGGGCTCCCACTGTCAACCATAGCCTTCTGCGCACCAGAATCTCACAATTTAGGCTCTGATACTATTCCCTCCTTCAGTTTTGCTTATATAATTTACAATCCTTCTGCTAATGCTGTTGGGGTGCTTCTTTCATGTGGACTTACTTGACATCTCACTTAGATGGCTACTTGTTTGAAGAAAGGCCTTTAAGACCCAAGGCACTATTTTATCTGATAGCTGGGCACCATCTAATTTCTTCACCACACTTCGTTATAACACTCTGTGTTCCATTCCTGATGGCAAGTATTGAGCAGGGTCATGGATATAAGAACTAATTGTTTTCAAATTGGAGCTAGGTTTTAGTGCAAGCCCCAAACCCATTTCTGAATCTTTTTTTTTATCTGCCTTTGGCTCACATTAGAGACCTCCTTGTTAATTTAAGGTACAGTCTTGTCAATCATCTCCCTCAGGCATAAATATCTTCTGTTAATATTGTCATTGATTATCCCTTGGTAATTCTTTTTTAAAGCACTGTTGAGAGAGTAATATTGGGCCAATGCAGGCTAATTCTAGGTCGCAATACCTGAAGTATTCACTTATACAGAATCACTCCTTTCATGATGGATGTTATTTACACAAACAAAGGGAGTTGGTTGTCATGGAAATATTGTAATACTCAGAGAATGTCTGACACAGGCTTGCCGGAATAAGATACATCTTGATATAGTATATAGGGGATTGATGTAGTAAGTTTGTCCACCTACCTCCAGCTCAATAATCTTGATATAGTTATTTTCTCTTCCTTTGAACACCACGCATTTTTAGTCCTAAGTCCTCAGGGTTAATATCATTTAACATTTCAAGATCTATCATGAATTATAACACTATTAGTGATAAGTTAATATTCATATATCTACAAGGAATAGCAGTTATTATAATTATTACCCAAATTTATGAACTAATGCCAAAGATGGTGTGTCAGTCGGGTGGACTAGAGAAACAAATTCATAGACACTCACATGTGTATAAGAAAGAGCTTTATATAGAAGAGCAATTGAATATTGAGAAAACATCCTAGCCCAGTCCATCTCATGTCCATAAGTCTGATATCAGCTCATATGTCCAATACTAAGCTATAAATTCTCTTCAGACTCATGCAATACATGCAATGATGCCAAATGCAGGAAGACCACAGGCCAATGGGTGGAAAGTTTTGTGAATCCAGTGGGGTGTAAACACTTCAGTGCTGACATGGGTCTCCACGTGGCTCCTCCAACTCTAGGACTCTGGCTGCCATCAGCATAACTCCATGTGACTTATCAGTAGAGAGTCTCTTAAGGAGTCAGCCTGTGTCCCGCCTCCAGTGAGTTATTTATCAACTTAGCACCTCCAAATGAGGTCATCAAGCTGAAACCTGATAGACAGGTTAAACTCCACCCCTTCACTCATAAGTCTCAAATTAACAACAGATTATGTAACTACCACAGAGGGAGAAACTTAAATTTTTTCCAAATTCTGCAGATTTGAATTGATCAATCATGCAATCAAGATGCATTAATAATTACTAGTGATAGGAATGCAAAAGTCAGAAACAAAGAAGGATCAGTGTTGGAAAACATGTCCTTGGTGGTATAAATGATGCAGGAGATTACATGATAGATTTTTGCAAAAGCAATAACTTAGTCATTGAAAACACATTTTTTTTCACCAACATAAATGACAACTATACAGGTGGACATTACCAGATTAAATACACGGGGTTCAAATCTAGTACATCTGTAGAAAGAGACAATAGAGAACTCAATGTCATCAATCAGAACATGTCAGGAGCCAACTGTGAAACAAACTATCAAATGCCCATATGAAAGTTCAAGTTGAAGCTAATGAAAATTTTAAAGTTCACAAACATCAAAGTATGACCTTGACTCTGTACCACCTGAATTTAGAGAAAATCTCAAAAATTTTTGATGCATTGAACACTCATGACAGAAGACCAGATGAGTTGTGCGATGTTACCAAGGACATGATCTATACACATGAAGAAAGCAAATTGTCGTTTAAAAGACAGGAAAGAGAGAAAAGATAAAAGTGGATGTCAGAAAAGACTCCAAAATTTGCTCTTGAACACAGAGTAGCTGAAGCAAACAAAAGAAATTAAAATTAAAACTTGAACAGAAGATTTCAAGGGTGACTCAAGATGGTGAAGTGAAGTATTATAATGAAGTATGCAAAGACCAGAAGGTAGAAAACTAAAACACACCTGGCATTTCTCAAGATAAAATAATTGAAGAAAAAGACCATGCCTTGAGTTTCAATATTGAAGAATACTATGAGCAAAATATTGAACATCACAGATTGCATCAAAAGAAAATGGAATCAATACACAGAGTCACCACACACAAAATAATTGGTTGACATTCAACCATTTCAGGAGGTCAGATGTAATCAAGAACTGATGGTATTGAAAGAGGAGGTCCAAGCTGCATTGAAAGTATTGACAAAAGACAAGGTTCCAGGAATTGATGGAATATGAATTCAGATGTTTCAGCCAATAGATAAAATGCTGGAGGTTCTCACATGTCTATGCTAGGAAATTTAGAAGATAGCTACCTGACTGGAAGAGATCCATATTTATGTCCATCCCAAAGAAAGGCGATCCAACAGAATGCAGAATTATTGAACAATATCATTAGTATCATAAAGAAAAGTTAATTTGTTTTTGTTTTTTAACTTTTGATTGGGAGCAGCCTGCTAGGGTGTAGACATTGGTATGTCCCCATCCAGAGGGAAAAAAGAGTGATGAGAATTGAAAGACATATGGAAACAATTAGTTTAATGGACTAACGGACCATGTAAACATCAGTATCCACAATCCTGAGACCAGAAGAACTAGACGGCACCTGGCTACCACTACCAGCTGTTCTGAAAAGGATCGCATTGGAAGGTCTTGGATAGAAACAGAACAGAACTTGACATCAAAAGAGACCAGACTTACTGGTTGGAGAGCAACACTTAGACCCTGACCGTATAGAGAGCCTTTAGTCACCCTTCAAGACTGGAACTGAACGTCTCCCTGTGGAAATGAGCTGAGCAGGAGGGTAGCGGTTACGGAAGCACAAAGGGTTAGGAAAGGAGGAATGGAAACCGTGAATACTGGGAAGAGATGGGATAAATTATGGCATGTGGAAAGGATTGAAATAGAAGGAACAAAATGTATATGAGCTGCTAAATGTAGAACTAAAGATCTGTTCTATAAACCTTCTCCTAAATTGCAAGGAAAGCGTTGTTGGAAATAGTACATAGCGGTACATCTACAGGATACTGCCAGAAATTCAAACTGGATTGAGAATCCGACATTGAATAAGGAATGTTTTTGCCTCCGTGTTCCCAAGCAGTACACATGTGCCACCTTTCTAAACGGCCAGAAAGTTCACATTGTAACATCTCCATACCCAGAACACACCTGTTTATCTACAGTGCCACTGATCACGAGTTGTCTTGCCTTGTTTTAAGTATTGAAAGAAATTTTTATGAACTCTACCTATACCACTCTTGATAGATTAGGGCAAACAAACAAACAAACAAACAAAAAAACCCAAGCCCCAATATTCCATAAGAAGAAATTTAAGTTTTTTGCCAGGTCAGCAAAAGCATTAAATATCAGAATTTGAATTTTATTCTCTAGAAACTGTAGGGCAAAGGAAAGTTCCTAATTTGGAGTGATCTGGTTAGATATCATTACTACCTATAATGAATAACTCAGATTTTTCATGATATACCAGCTGTGCTGGGTTCACTAACTTTTGACTTTCTTTATTGTCTTTTGATGAACAAAAATTTTAATTTTGCTTAACCTGAATTATCTATTTGTCCTTTTTGTTTTGTTTTGTTTAGTAAAAGGTGTCATATCTAAGAATTAATTACCTGGCCCAAGTTCACAAGTTCCATCCTATTTTTTTCAATGAGTTGTATAGTTTTAGTGCACACATTTAAATCTATGATCCATTTTGAGTTGACTTTTTATATGGTGGACTAGGGGGGTGCTATCTTTTTATTCTTGTGCATGTGAGTGTCAAGTTACCCCAGAACTGTTTGTTGAAAAGAGTGT
>NW_022103927.1:2451757-2452626 GCF_000313985.2 Echinops telfairi | reverse complement strand
TCAAAATATGTAAATGATTATACCATATTAAATAATTTTTTAAATCCATGATCTCTGTAGTGATAACAAATATGCCATACAATTAAAAGCATATGAGGTCTTAAAGGCTGGAAGTTACACAAGCCGCCATTCAGCAGAGAAGCAACAAGCCCACACGGAAGAAGCACACTGCCTGTGCGATCATGAGGAGTCATTGGGACCGGGTAATAGGCATCAGAAGACACATAACAAACAAACAAACAAACAAACAAAATCATATTACTGAGGATGAGGGTTGTTGGAGCAGAGATCCAAAGTCCATTTGTAGACAATGGAACAATCTTCTCACAGAGGGACCACAGGGAAGGAATGAGCCAACCAAGGTGTGGGAAAGCATCAATGAAACACACACTACTACTCTGGGTCCTTGAGGCTTCCTCACCCACCACTACCATGACCCCAGAGCTGCTTCTCAATTCAGACCAGACCGGAACATGTACACAGGTACAGATAAGAGATGGGTGCTCACAACACGCAGAATCCAGGAACAGAAGTGGGAATAATGATACCAGAAGGATAGGGGGGGAAAGGGGAGAGGAAGGAAGAAAGAGGGAACTGATCATAATGATCGATACATAACCATGCACCTCTCTTCAGGGGAAAGAACAACAGAAAACATGGGGGAGGGAGACAGCGACCTGTGTGAGATAAGAAAATAATAGCAATTTATAATCTATCAAGGGACTATGAGGGTGGGGGAGGGAAATGAAAAAAAGAATACAGTGAACCCTCGTTTATCACGGTTAATCGGTTCTAGACCCTACCGTGATAAATGAAATTCCGCGAAGTAGGATTCCTTATTTGTAAATCAAATATTTTCGTAGTTAGAG
>NW_022103927.1:2448406-2449603 GCF_000313985.2 Echinops telfairi | reverse complement strand
AACGTACTCACTACTGGGTCAACATCAATTTATTTCTCCTATTAAGACAAGAAATCACAACAACATCTTTGTGGTAAATATAGAATTTCTTGACAAATAGGTTTAAGCTGAAGCTTATCCAGCCTCTATGCCAGTGATTGGCAAAGCTCAGCCTGCAAACCAAATCCAGGCCACTATCTTATGTGTACTGTATATAAAGTTTTATTGGAACACAACCACACACATTAGGGGTTGTATTTTCTATGTATGCTTTTGCACTACAACAGCTAACTTAATAACTCTTGACCCACAAAGACAAATTGTTTTACTAGCTGGAATATGTTTGATTTTTTATCTTATGGGCATTAACTTTTAGTCTGTGTGAAATACAGAGAACGAAAGGGCAAATGGAATCATGAACAAATGCATCGTGAGGAAGCAACGAGACAAGCTCATTGTATTTAACGAGACGATCTGCCTGATCTCTTCACAAACCAATGACGCGACCAGGCTTTGCTCTAAATTCAAGAGACAAAAACTTCATAACAATCAAATTCAGTAAGACGATCTTGATTGGACTCTGGTTCTGATTTACAGCTGTAAAAGATGTTTTGGAGATAATTAGAATAATTTGAATGTATGTTGGATTGAAATATTAAGGGATTGTTTTTCATCTTTTGGAATATAATAATAGTACTGTAACTCAATAGAAAACATTCTTGTTCTGAGAATTTATTGATGAAATACTTAGAAATCAAGTGTCACAATGTTCACCTATCAAGGAAATGTGTACATAGTGTATAAAGATGATAGAGGTGTTTTTAATATAACCTATGTGACACTATCAGGATAACCATTGAATCACAAGGTTTGCAGCATAAACCCACCAGCTCCTCTATCTGCTCCTATAAAGATTCACAAGCTCAGAAACCCCATATAGGGTCACTCTGAGTTGGAATTGGTTCAATGGCAGTGGGCGTGGTTTTGGTTTTGGTTATGTTAATGACTCCTCAGTCTAAGTGGTGGCGATATGCGATGGTTAAGTTTACGTGTCAGTTGGTAGGACAGAAGGCCCAGTTGTTTGATCAAACACCGGTCTACATGCTGTTATGACTCAGTTATCGGTGACTAAATCCACTGGCCGAAGTAAGGAGGAATACCCTCTGTAAGGTAAGTGAAACATTCCATCAGCAGAAAGTCTTAAGAAGGTGACGTTTT
>NW_022103927.1:2445150-2446851 GCF_000313985.2 Echinops telfairi | reverse complement strand
CAAAACACAAACTGCTTTTGTTTACAAAAATCACGTGTCAGGTTGGATTCCAATGTTTTGTTCCAGCTCCGATGCAAAATTTTCTCAACATTTCACGTCGACATCCAATTATGTCGAGGACTGATGTGGTTGAGTACCAGGGTTCTACTGTAATCTATCCTGCAGGCTGCCGGCTTTGATCTTCTTCAGCAAGTGTCTCAATCTTCCCAGCTTTCAGCAAGCGAAGTTGTGCCATCTGTTTATCTCGCATCGTTAATGAACCTTCCTCCATCCTGATGCCACTTCCTCGTATTGTTGTCAGGGGCCATAGGGTTGGTTCCCAATCCATAGAGACACTGTGCACACTCCTGAGCCCATTGTTGCAGCCACTGTGTCATCCATCCCCTTGAGGACCTTCCTCTTTTCTGCTTCCCCTCTACCAAGTATGATGGCCGTCTGGGCTCTCCTGACAACATGCACAATATGTTCAAGGTCTTGCCATCCTTGCCTGGAAGGAGCACCCTGACCTAACTTCTTCCAACACATATTCCAGGTTGTTAATAAGCCTTCCTCCAATCCTGATGCCACATTCCTTTTCATATAAATCAGCTTCTCTGATCATTTGTTCAGCACATAGGCTGAACAAATATGGTGAAAAGAAACGACCCTGACACACACATTTCGTGATTTTGAGCCATGCAATATTCCCTTCTGATGGCACAATTGCCTCTTGACCCATGTACAAGTTCCTCATGAGCAGTATGAAGTGTGTGGTTTTCCCATTCTTCTCAAGATTATCCATAGATTATGATGGCCCACACAGGTAAGTAAGTTCCTTTGCATAGCTGTTCTTCCTATAATCAAACTTTTTTTTCAGATATTGACCGAAAGCAGAGAATATCAGAAAGATGTTTGATTGTGTTTTATTGACTATGCAAAGGTATTCGATTGTGTGGATTATAAAAAAAAAACTATGGATAACTTTAAGTAGAATGGGAATTTCATCACATCTAATTTTGCTGATGCAGAAGCTGTACATAAATCAAGCAGTAGTCATTTGAACCGAACAAGGGAACACTGAAGTTTAAGGTTAAGAAACGTGTGTCTCAAGAGTTATGTTACTTCACTGTACTTAATCAATCTGTTTGCTGAGTAATCTATACAGTCAAGCGTTTTACAGTTCTAGGGTTTATATTTAGGTATTTAATACATCTTGAGTTCATTTTGTCCATGCGGTGAGGTATGGGTCCTGTTTCATATATTTGCAGGTGGAGATGCAATTTTTCCATGACCATTTATTGAAAGGGCGATCTTTTTTCCATTTGGTATGTTTTAGTCCTTTAGTGTCTGCAATCACTGAAGACAAATAGGTGCATAAGCAAATATGGTAAAGAGAGCTGATGGTGCCCAGCTATTGAAAGATATAGCATTTGGGGTCTTAAAGATAAACAAGCCATCATCTAGTTGAGAAGCAACAAAGCCCACGTGGAAGAAGCACACCAGCCTGTGTGATCATAAGGTGTCGATGGGATCAGGTGTCAGGGATCTAAGACCCAGAAGAAAATCATACCCAGTTGAAGGGGGTGGGGGGCATGGAGTGGAGACCAAATGCCCATCTGTAGACAATAGGATATCCCCTCACAGAGAGGTCACAGGGAAGAGATGAGCCAGTCAGGGTGCAGTATAGCACCAATGAAACACACAGCTTTCCTATAGTTCTTT
>NW_022103927.1:2444120-2444875 GCF_000313985.2 Echinops telfairi | reverse complement strand
GGGAAGAAATGGGGAGTTGATATCAGGGGCCCAAGTGGGAAGAGAATGCTTTGAACATGATGATGATGGCGGTATATGTGCAAATGTGCTTGAAACACTGAATGAATGCATGGCTTGTGATAAGAGATGTAAGAGCTCCCAATAAACATATTTATAAAAAAATTATGTGTCTGTAGGTGCTCTCTGTTCCAATCCCTTGACCTACATATCGATACTATTGGTACCAATACCAAGCTATTTTGTTTACTGTGGCTGTATAATGGTTATAAAATCAAGGAATGAGAGGCCTCCTTCTTTGCTTTTGTGGTGTATTTATTTTTTGATATATTGTTGGATTCTACTGGGCAGAATTTTGTTAAGAATGTTTGTATCTATATTTAGAGGAGATAGTGATCTTTAGGCTTTTTATCTTGTATATTTTCCTGGTTTGGGTGATTATCAGGGTTATGATTGCTTCATGAAATGAGTTCTGGGGTTTTCTGTCCTTTTCTCTACTCCGGAATAGTCTGTGTAGAACTGGTGTCAGCTCTTCACTGGAAACTTGGCAGAATTCCCAAGCGAAGACCTCAGACTTTTCGCTAGAAGTTTTTAATAACTAGGTCTATGCTTTTCTTTTATTACAGTTTTTCTTGAGGTTTTTGTATGCCAGTCTGTGTAATTTGAATAGTGTGTTTCTAGAAATTGGTCCATTTCATTTAGATTTTCAAGTTAGTTGGACTTCATATTAGTCTTTTATAGTAATGTGCTGTTTTTTT
>NW_022103927.1:2441488-2443366 GCF_000313985.2 Echinops telfairi | reverse complement strand
GTTCTACCCTGTACTATAGGGTCGCCATTAGTTGGACTCAACTGGATGACAGTTGAGTTCAGGGTTTTTGTATATTTACTTCACCTTAAAAATAAATACATAGCTAATAAACAAGTCCACTTATTCTAAACAAAAGGACTCTTGCAATGACTATGTAGAGATCCAGCCAGCACAAAACCCAAACTCACTGCCATCAAGTGAATTCCAGCTAAGTGACCCTATAGAACAGGAATGCCCCCTTTGGCTTTCCGAGTTCGTAAATGTTTGCACGATCAGAAAGCTGCATCTTTCTCCTGAAGAGCAGCTGATGGGTTTAAACTGCTGACTTTGCAGTGAGCAGCCCAACATGCAGCCCACGACACCGCCAAGCTCCATGTAGAGACCCCAAGATCAATAGAGTTCATCCATTTTGAGGAGGACTTACCTTACACATGATTATATCTTCCTTTATTGAAACGTCTAAGATCCCCTGCCCCTCATAGAGGCATCCGGTGCAAATATTGGTAATGCCAAACAAATATCTACAAGTAGATCTGCTCTGTGAGTTCTAAGAAGTTTATCACGGTCATATTCAGGGGAAGAAATCATCTGGTCAGCTGCTTCCTTTATTCGGCTTGGTCACCAGTCCTATTTAACACCAGAAGTCTTTCTGAATAGAGCCGAGAGCAGCATTTCTCCATTCTTGGCTTGCTGGTCTCCACACCATGAGCAGGGGGACTCTGAGGTTGCTGCAAGGTAGGAAAATTATGATAACAATGGAAGAGACTTAAGTCATCTAGGACTGTTTATCCAGCTGCAGTATCTTTTCCTTTCCTCTGCTTGCTTCTTGACTTGTATCCACTCTCTCTGCCAGTGTGGAGGGACACGGTGGCTGTGACAATGGACTCACACATAACGACAATTGTGGGGATGGCACATTTCCTTCTGGTGTCCATGGGGGCCTTATGAGTCGGAGCCAGCTCAATAGCACCTAACAACAACATCTCTGTAAGAGACAGGAGGAAAGAAATGCTAAGGCGTTAGTTCATTTGCATTAGGCGCTCATATGAATAAGATGATGAAACTGATTTCTAGGGTAAACTTTGAAATCTAATGAGAATGTTTTACTTCACCGCCTATGTTTTTTTTTCAATGGTTTTATTGGCACATAATTTACATATCATATCATGGGGCATTGTACAGTCACCACCACAGCAATCTTAGAACAGTCCTCTCCCCCCACACACCAACCCTGGCGGTTAAATCACTTTTAAAATGAGTTACGCAATCCCAATCCGTTTTAATGCCCCCTCCCCTTTACCACCTATCTTTGACAGCACCTAATAAGAGGGCAGTTTTGTTAAAAGGTTAGGTAATTGAAATTTCTGAAAATTTTCAGATGCAAGAAAAGTACCTTCGCTTAGTCATTGAGTTTTACATAAAAATGGTGTTGGGCAGCATCCGCCGTTCTTTGACTTCACAAGAGGGGAGGAGAGTCACACTCAACAGCAGCACAAGTCTGATTTTTCTGAAGCAGAGGTCAGACATGCCTCCATCCCCCAACTTTCTTTACCAATTTTGACACCAACCATCCCTCCCGTGGCACTCTCTACTGCTCTCCTGGGTTCAAAAATGCATTGCAATAACCACATAGATCTTAGACTATACTCGCATGTTAGGGTTTATTAAGGAATTAAAAAACTACAATTTGGGACTAGAAATGCTTAGAATACATCTCTTTTCAGTCATTCCCACGATCATACGCCCTCTCTGCTCCTTTGCCTTTCAGCCACAGGGCCCTTGGCCTATGCCCTTCAAACAATAGTACATTTATTAACACTGCTGATGAATGCACAGAGGGCTCTCACTCGACTTCACTATATGCCACAGTCCCAACGT
>NW_022103927.1:2433415-2434529 GCF_000313985.2 Echinops telfairi | reverse complement strand
ATAGTCAATGGAGAAAAGACAAAAACAATCCCACTGAAAAAGGGTACAAGACAAGGATGCCCCCTGTCCCCACTTCTATTCAATATTGTTTTGGAGGTTCTGGCTAACAACATAAGACAGCAGAAAGACATCAAAGGGATCCAAACGGGAGAGGAGGAGGTGAAACTATCGCTATTTGCAGATGACATTGAAAACCCCAAAAGTTCCACAGCGATAGAGGAATATGGAAGAGTGGAAGGATACAAAATCAATAAACAGAAGTCGGTAGGTTTTCTATACACATCGGACTGGACCATGGAAGAGGGGATTAAGAAGGAAGTACCTTTCACAGTAGCCAAGAACAAAATGAAATACCTAGGAATATATTTAACCAAAAATACTATATTACATAGTTTTAAAAAGATGATTAAGGATGGCATGCAACAACACTACTCTTGTCACAGCACTGATCAAACCAACGTTAGGGAAATTTCTCTAGAGTGTAGGTACATGAGGTAAAGGAAGAAAGAAGGAGTTGAGTGTATCCTTTGAACCTCGAGCCTCTGCACTGAGAACTTCCTAGACTTGGAGAAAAATTGATGCCAAGACACACAGAAATCTCCAAAGAAGGCTAGGCCTACAGATAGTGAACGGAGGCAAAGGCTTTTCCCCAGGACCAACAGAAAGACAGTGTCTTCTTAGAGTTGGTATGCATTTCTGCTTGTTAAAGCCATCTACTTTAGATATTTCTATCATAAGAGCATTAAGTTAGTAAGACAACGTGTATATGTAGCATACTCAAAATACTCAGTGACTTTATTCATGCACAAAGGATAGTAGGCCTCACATACTTTCTCCTGCTCGGAATGCTGTATTATAGAAAAGAGAAGCCCAACCAGCAGAGGGAAAAATAAATACTTCAAGAAACTCAGAATATGAACCTAAACATCGGAAGATTTTAAAAGTATTAGTGCCAGTCGGATTAGACCAGAGCATGCACACTGCTACAGATAAGAGCCCACAACACAGGGAATCCAGGATAGATAAACCCCTCAGGGCCAACAAGGAAAGTAGAGATACCAGGAGGATTAGGGGAGGGTGGGTGGAGAAAGGGGGGATCGATCACAAGGATCAA
>NW_022103927.1:2424494-2433118 GCF_000313985.2 Echinops telfairi | reverse complement strand
AAATTTGAAAAAATTAAAAGTATTAGTGAACTCCAAATTTGTCATAAATATAAATAGCTAAAAGAAGATAGATAACGACCTAGGATTCATATTGGTGTACCCTGAGGGATGATGATGTGCTATTATTGGCAGTTTATGTTTATTCAACAAGACTTACTATCAGATATTGTATTTAGTATCTAACACATTTACTTACTTACCTTCCCCAAAAGTCAATGAGATAAACGTTCTTATTCTTCACATTTTATGGATGAGAAACTGAAAAACTGAGAAGTTCAATACATTACCGAAGGCACCCAATTGAGTGTTGGAATGTGATTCAAACCTGGACAAGTAGTGTGGTAGTTACCAGTGGCCTGGCATCCAAAGAACAACGACCATATCATCACACTGCCACCTCCTCTCACCGGTTGCATCATCTCCCATCCCCATCCCCTACCCCATAAGAACACATTCCACTGGTCTACATCCTCTCTCAGTGAACCCTAGGGTCCTAACACAGACGACCCTGTCATCATCAGTGAACAAGATTGAAGCAACCAAAATGATTTCCAACTTCTCCCATTGTAGCTAGTGGAGGAGAAGGTATTTGAGCTCAGCTTGAAATGACTTGGGGCAGGAGAAGCAACAGTGGCTTCGTGAAGAAAATACAATGTGGGGAAAGTCCCAGGCATGAAAATCAGTGAAGTGTAGATTGTAAAAGCCTGAGCAGGAAGAGAATGAAAGAAAAGGTTTCCTGGTGTGATCTATAACCTAGTCCAGATCCAGGAGGATACAGCCAGCCATATTTGGAGATAGTATCATCTTGATGGTACAAACTAGAAAACAAAAAATTGCTCCCACAAACCGTCCTCCAAACCTCCCTGCTCCTCCTAGGTTCCCTTCTCCAATTTGCCTTCACCCATTCCCCTTTATGATTCTTGCTGCCTGTCTGTGTCTATTTCTCTCGGCGTCACGAGCATTTCTCTTTCCATTTTCTGGTACCGTCTTCCCCATCTCTCTCTCTCTGTTTCTGTGGGTTTTCTATTCTCCTTTCCTCTAGTTCCATCTCTCACTGTCTTAACTCTGACTCTGTTAGTCTCTCTTGTGTCTCTGTGTCTCTCACTCTGTCCCCAACTACTTCCTTTATTCTCTCCCCATCTCTATTTCCTTGTCTATCTCTTTGGTGAATGGCACAGATGTCTACCCCTCCAAATTCCCTGGTTACTTGAAAAGGATTACCCAAGGACACATTCTGGGAGCAGGGACCTCCTTAGGCTCAGAAGGGGATGTGTTAGCCTCAGGGTACAGCATCTTCCTGTAATCTGACAGTCAAGGCAAAATATTACCACTGGGTCTAAAAATAGGCCATCAGGACCAACAGAGTGGGTAAAGAGAGCTGGGGAGGTAGAGATAGTAGAGCACATGGTCAATCCTTCCTGTATATAAAAAAGTAAACACTGAAATCACACCAGGTAGAATTCACCTGAATGATAGCGGGTCTCCTTATCATCATCCCCCTTCCATAGAAGGGAAAATGAAGGTACAGAGAAGAGGAAAGTGTAGTGTTCTGAAGGTGGTTCCATGTACCAGTCTATGTTTGGAACTAGCTCCCACATATCCTACAGGGCAGGGAAGCAGGTGCTGGAAGACACAGACTCCTTCCCAATTCCCTATTTCCTGTGACTCACTAAATGAGTCCAAAGAAGGCATGCTCTCACCTTCCTTGTGCAAGGAAAAGGTCCAAACATGGGGGATCAGCACCCTCAAATGTGCCTATCACCTGAGCCTCTTCTAACTCCCCTGCCCCTCTATTCCAGGGCTCTGCCTCCTGTTGACACTGCCAGAAGTCAGATCCATGGGAGTTAAATGGTATGGACCCAGGGGTGAGTCTTTGGGAGCAATACAGCCACAGCCAGAGCCTGGGGAAGGGCCTGGACACCCACGCCACAACTGCAGCCCAGGGAGGATGAGGCAAAGATCTGTCTCCCATGCCCAGCACTCGCTCCTCTGGGACCACTTTGCCCACCCATCCCCTGGCTCAGCCCTCCCTTCTGACCATGGTCTCTGTGTTCACAGTTGATTGTGCCTGGTGGTGCCCCCCAAACTCTACATGTATCAATGCCACTGCCTGTCGCTGTAACCCGGGGTTCCTTCCTGTATTTGGGGAGTTCCTCATCAGCTCCATGGATTTCTGTGAAGGTACGGAGGCTGGGGGTGTGGGAAGAGGGGAAAACCAGAGAGGGTGGGGCATCACCCATGATGGCTGAAGACATGTGTTGGTTGAGCATCTCAACTCTTGGTCTTAGGACCATCATCAAGCGCAGAGAAAATAAAAAGAAAAATATAATGCATTGGGTGTATAAGACATGAATAAACATGGCTTCCTCGGGAGAAGTCAGACTGGCAGAAGTGCCTCCGTTTGTCCTTCAGGAACTAAATAAGGATGCACAACTTCCTACGTACTCCCAACCTTGGCATTGCCCACTGCGTTCAAGTTTAGGGTGCCAACCAGAAAGCTGAGATGAGCAGAGACCATTTGTGGCCTTCATGAATGACTTACTCGAGCTGCAGTTCAGCCACACCAGTGCAATCTGAGCTTTAGTTTTTCCAAAAGGCATTGATTAAGTATCAGGTCCTGTGCTAGGGTGTCAAGTGAGGGTGGGGTTTCGACCCGAGGAAACTTACATCACTGGAGATGGCTCTTTGTCCTGTTGTGTCCCACACACCAGTGAGTGTGCACCATGCCTGAGAGTGTCCTGGGTACAATTTACCCACTGTGAGAACATGAAGGGGAGTTACCAATCAATGCTAGCTTCTCAAACAAGAAACAGTGGGGAAGGAGAATGACAACATATGTCAATGTAAGAACCCTCACAGTTCTCCATCTTCCCCTCCTCCAGGTATTAGAGTGGCCATACCTGAGACTGGGGGGCATCCAGAGTCCTCAATCCTGGGAGCATCAGCAGACCTTTGTGTGCATGGTTGTGTGTGAAGGATTCTGTTCAGGGCAAGAGAGAAGAGGCAAGACAGGGGTAGATGATGAAGGAAGTGGGCAGCCAAGTGTTAAGAATTCACAGTGGACCTCGATCACAGGAATTCAAAGTCAGGCCTTACCTCCAACTAGCTCTCCACCATTAGGAAATCATGTTGCCTCTATTTGCCTATTAATTGGGCATAATCATTGTAGCAATCCTATGTGTTTGGAGAGATTTAAATTTACTGTGTAAAGCACAGGATAAGACTCAAACCAAACCAAACTCATTGTCATCAACCGATGCCGACTCATTGCGACCCTGTAGGATAGAGTCGACCTGCTCCTGTGAATGGACAAGTCTAGTTTAAATGGTCACTAAGCAGTAGGTATGACCATTACTACTGCTATTATTTTTGCCATAGGACAGATAAAGGGGATGAACGGTGGAAGCAACAAGAGGAGAAAACTGCCCAGGATCTGGATGGTCAGGACTCTCCTATAGGATCCAGCTCACAAGGACATTTGCCGGGAGGTTTCCCATCTCAGATTTGCCAGCAATTATGTTCGCAGAGGCATCACAAATGTGCCCCTGAATCCCATCAGAGAACCCCCAAGAGGCCAAATGAGTGCGCAAATGGCATGTGAGGTGGCCATATTGGACCGCCTCTGGCTTCATGAATGCCAAGAGGCAGGGGTCCCACATACCTACATGCTCCATCCTTCTTTACCTACTGTGCCACCTCCCACAACATTCTGCTTCTGTTCCAGCCACACAATACACCAACCACTTGCTACCAAGGCAGTTCTGACCCCTGGAAATCCATGTATGTCAGAGTACAACTGTGTTTTGGAATTACATCTGTGTTTTCAGTAGTTAGTTTTTCCACAAGTGGATCACTCAGACTTTATTTCTAGGTGGGGTTTCTTAGGGAAGTTAATAGGTGACCACAAGTCAGAATCAGGAAACAGTAAACATGCAATCATTGGTCCACAGCAACACCACCTCTCCTTAGCCAGCAACCAAGGTCCTCAGCCTCTCAGTCATGTGCTCCCTTGGCCTCTGCCTCTGTAGACCGTGAAGCTCTCCTGTAGCTCTGCCTCATGGTCCTGTGGTCTTGGCGCTGCTCCTCTTGTTCTGTTCCATTGTCTCTGTGACACAGCCAATGAATGTGCCTCTGATCTCGGCCTCCACCACTTCAGACAGTGACCTGGAATGCACTCTTCAGCTGGCCTAGGCTTTTTCTCTCTGCTCCTGCTTCAAAAATGTTGCATCCTTATAGCCAGCAGGGTGGTAAAGAAAACTGATCCATCCCCTCTATTACTGCTTGGTGGGAGGCACAGAGACATGTTTAGAAGAACCCTCTTGGGAAATTTCGCTCCACCACATTGAGCCAGCATAGTTTGGTAAATGACTAAACTTGAGCTAAGAGAGGTGGAGTGATTTCTCCAAGGTCACCCAAATATCCAGGTGAGAGAACATAGACCTGGGCCGAGAACCAATGTTCTCCCCAATAGAGGATTCTCAAGGAAATTAGACAACTGTTATAAAAAGAAATTCTTTTCATCCACTCAAAGTAGTCTTAGATTCCTAATCTATTGAGAAGGAGAAACCTTCTGAATATGGTTGGGAGGGTGAAAAAAACACATCCCCAAAGTTTTACAGTCGTCTGTGTGATAGCATTATGGGTAATTGTCTTTGTTTTCATTGTCTTCATTCCAAGAGTCCCTGTGTGGACAAATGATTAAAGTTCACCCAGAGGCACCTAGAAATACAGTCTGAGTGATCCACTTGTGATAAAGTAACTACTGAGAACACAGATGTAGTTCCAAACACACATGGATTTCCATGAGTCAGAACTGCCTTAGTAGCAAGTGGTTGGTGTGTTGATGAATATTTGAGAAAAGTTCACTGTGTGACTCTGGAGATATTCCTGGAGGTCACTCTGTCCATTCGCATGTGTGTGCCTGGGATGATTTGTAGGCTGGTGATGTGGAGGGAATTTCCTGCTGCGAATGGACCTAGATTCATCTTCCTTCTTAAAGAACACTTGTCAAGTTCAGGAAAGTCCCTCATTTTGTGCTCCCCTCTCAAGCACCTCACTTCCAACTTCCCCTACTACACTTCACTCTATCCCATCAACCTCGAGGTCAGTTCTCCAGGTACCACCAACAGATAGGCTCTACAGCCCAGGTGGACATGAACCTCCAGCCTCCTATCCCTGTCTGCTTCTAGTGCTGTTTCTCCTGGCCTTGGGAAGGCAGTACTGGGTTCAGGATAGTGGGAGGTGAGGAAGACTCAAGGCATCAGAAGAATCCCTTCCCTTTGAACCCTCTGTGAAGGGATGCCCCATTGTCTACCGATGAGCTTTGGGTCTCTGCTCCAACCCCCCTCGTCCTCAACAATATGGTTTTTCGGTTTGTTTATTTGTTTGTTTTGGTTCATTTGATGCCTGTTACCTAATCCTGATAACACCTCATGATTGCAGAGGCTGGTGTGCTTCTTCCATGTGGGCTTGTTGCTTCTCTGCTAGATGGCTGCTTGTTTAACTTTCAAGCCTTCAAGACCCAAACACTATATCTTTTGATAGCCAGGCACCAACAGCTTCCTTCACCACATGTGCTTATGCACCCATTTTTTCTTCAGCGAATATGCCTGGAGGCACAGAATGCCAGTTTTTAGAACAAAGTGTTCTTGCATTGAGGGAGGATATGAGGAGAGGCCAACTACCTCAGTGTATTACCATATAAATATATGTACGTAGGCCAATACCTCTATTTAATGAATTAATGTGTTTACATAAGTACACACCTATGCTTACACCTCCATCCATACATAGCTTTGCTACCTAGATGGTTCCTCTATTTCCTTTTACCTTCATCATCCTTGGCCCATCATCATGCTTGCCCTACTTAGTAATTCCTCTCAGCTAGATTGCTGTTGCTTCCACACCCCCAAGATCTCTACGTCCTCCTTGTTGTTGATTTTTATTCCCCTAGTTGTTCCCCTGTCTATGGCATTGTTTGCTCACCGCTCCCTTCCCCTGCCTCCTCCTCCCCCAAGTCCCTCCGGGACCATCAGTCCCATTGCTTTCTCCTCGAGCTTGCTTCCCGTGCCCATCTTATATAAGTAGGCAAACCAATAATAACAGAAACCAAACAAAAACAAAAGATTGAAAAAAAAACCAGAAAAAGAAAAGAAACATACATAATTCCAGGTCTGTCCACTGACCTTTATGAATATCTCCCCCACTGGTCCTGGGGGAATTCTGGGAACTGCCCCTGCTAGCCTGAAGTCTATTTGGGGGACTCTTCGGGGCCTTTGTGGCTTTTCTTTGCTCCCATTGCTGGTCTTTTATGTTCCCTTCCTGGTTCACTCCACTGAGGGGGGTTCAGACCGGACTAACTCTCCGCCTTGTTTCCCCAGTATTGTCCTCTGTCACAGTATGCTCCAGTGAGGGGACAACATGTCCTTTCTGTGCCTTAGCAGCTCCATGCAGGGACTTCGTCCTCTGGGCTTGGTGTGCCAGTGTGGGGCCCAGACAGTCGCTTTCTCTTTTTTCCTTCTTGGTTTGCTTCTGTGTGGGCGTGGCATGCTGGCCCCTCTCCCTAGCCTGTAGGCTTAGTGTTGTTCTTTGTAGCACGTTGGTCTAGGGAAGTGGTCAGTTTGGCTCTGAATTGATCTGATGTGCCGGACAAGTGTTCTAACCCTGCAAAGGAGTCGTTCTCCTAGCCTTGGTTCTTATTAAGCTGCTGTTGCTGGGTTTTTTTTGTTTTGGTTTGTTTCTTTGGTTTTATCTTTCTTTCTTAACCAAGTGTTTCCACCTTCTACTTTCACAACTGGTTCCTTGAAAACTTCTGGCCCTTAGAGAACAAGAAAAGATAAGATATCAGAAAACACATATGGTTATCAGACCTGTGATCACTTTCATGCAACTTCCCCATTTCTCACCCACATCTTCCTCAACACAGGAAATAGTAAGATATTCGGCCCCTCTTCTAAAGACAAATGGCATCGAAAAATCCTACCATGAGCCCTACATTCCACATATGATAACAGGAGTGAGGGCAGGCCCTAATACAAGAGCAGGGCTTGTGCTGGCGCCTTGTGAAAATGGAGAGGGAGAAAGCTGAGGGAGGGGGACAGTGGCCAGACCATAATCGTTTATTCTCAGATGTGGTGGGAGTGGGAAGTGAGTCTGGTTGGCACTAGGTCCATGATTGCCCAACTACCTGCTCCTGGAGGGGCCATATCAATGCTGTCTGCCTAGTTAGAGCTCACCCGCAGGGGTGAGTCCCAAACAGCAGCACAAGGAAGACCCAGATCCTGAGCAGGTGCCTCTGTCCACTTGTCCTAGACTTCCAACCCTGGTAGAGCCCACTAGTCTGGTCAAGACACCCTCTGCCCTCCCAGAAAGCAGAGAGGGGTTGAATTGGTCAGTATACCTTCAGGAGCAAATGACTCCAGGCAGGAGAGCCCCCATGCCGAGAGCTCTGTCTAAGACCTGAGCTTGGCTGGATCAGGTAAGGCAGGACGTCAGCCCTCAAAGAACTCACATATATAGGAGGTGACCCTGTGCCCTGCTGTGTCCCAGACATCAACGAGTGTGCACCACCCCGGCAAGAGAACTGTGGAAGTTTTGCCCAGTGTGAGAACGTGGAGGGGAGTTACTACTGCATGTGCAACCCAGGATATGACCTCGTTTCTGGGGGGAGAAGATTCAAGAATGCAAGTGAGAACACGTGTCGAGGTAAGATCCCCACAGGCCTCCAGGAGGCAGGTCACCAGAGCTGTTCCTGTGGCTTCGAGGGGCGGTGCTCTGGCCACCATGGGCTACCTGGGTCTGAGCTAGGGCAGGAGTGCTGTGGGTCACTTCCCTGTAACACAGAGAGGCAGGTTGCCTGTGTGCTGGGTCCATATCCTGCCCTTGCCACATGATAGTTGTATGTGTGTGACAGTGGTCAGGGTGCTTAGTCATAAAGTATATTGATGTGGAAGATAGGATCATACCATTGTCATTTTTATTTTCTAAAAAAGAGAGGCAGCAAGGCACTAACTTTTCAAAATAAAACAAAATCTGGGGTGACTTTGGTTAACTGTGGGGTCCTAAATAAGTTACTGTACTTCCTTGTTCCTCAGTTTACCCCAAAGATTGAAATGAGGTCACAAAGGGGCCTGATGGCACCCAGTTCACAGCAAGTGCTTCATTAGGCTCATGATCAGCCAGCTCAGGGGCAGCTATTGGTCCCACCCTGAAGAAGACTGAAGAAATTCCAGGACACTTAGAAGCCAATGAATCCAAAGGACTGAGGGACCACATGAACCTCAGCCTTCACAACCCTGAGCCCTGAAGAATTAGATGATGTCCAGCCACCACTCCCAACCATTGTGAAGGGATCCTACTAGGTGGAAGACACATGTGGGCAAAACTCAAAATCAAAGATTAAAAAGAAAAGACCAGAGTTGCTTAGTTTATACAGATTATTAAAAAGCCCCCAAGACTGTGGCACCTAAGTCACCCTTTAAGCCTGGAACTGAACTCACCATGGCAGACCAACTGTCAGCCAGCCAGACAATAACCCGAGGGAGTCAGGACTCCTTAGAGCAATCACTCATACACAGGAGACTAAAAGGGCAACATTGGCCCAGGATAAAGCTAAAAAGGCAGTA
>NW_022103927.1:2416884-2423163 GCF_000313985.2 Echinops telfairi | reverse complement strand
AGCAGCCAGCAGAGAAGATGTCTTCAGATCTGTAGGAGCCAGACCACTGGAGACAAAAGCCAAGGCTGAGCTCTACAGGTGGGAGGTGACCGCTTCTCCACTCACTTCCCAAGAGGTCCTACCCTGGCCTTACTCATCTCCTCAGGCCCGGCACAGGAGACCAGGATGCCCCGGTCCAGCTAGGGGTGGTGTAGGAAGAGATAGGGGGTCAGAGTGGGCAGCCATGTTTCCATGATAGGGGGTCAGAGATGTTTCCAGCCACATCTGGACAGCTGAGCATCTGGGCCACCGCAGTTACCCCTGGATGCCTCCATGTGAATTAGAAAAAGGCACATTCGCTGGGGATGGATGGCCGTATGGAGGCTTCTGTACCAGGAAGCACACCGTCTCCAGGTCGAAGGGTGGCCCTCAGTGGCAGGCGTCCACCACCCTCTCCTTCCCCTTGCAGACATGGACGAGGGTCAGCAGAATCCAAAGCGCAGCATCTGCAATAACATGGCGGGCCACTACAGCTGCCTGTGCCCTCCTGGCTTTGAGTTCAGTCTGCAGGACCCAAAGCAGTGCACATGTAGAGCCCCCAGAGGAGGACGTGAGAGGCTGGCCTGGAGGCCGAGTGTGGATAGTGGAGGTCACTCAGCCAAGGATGTGGGAAAAGAATTCCTGCAGCACCAAGGGCCTGCTAAGGGCCTGCCCAAGCACTCCCACACTGGAAGGTCATGGTACTGGCTGAGGGCTTTCTAGAATGAGGGTTCCCCTGCCTCAGAGCACAGCCCACAGATCTTCCTAATCCTTCTCATGCAAACAGAGAAAGAGAGGTGCCACTTGTGGTTCTAAGCAGGAGAATGGAGCCTGGAGCTATGGGAGGAGCACAGAGGAGCCCTTAGTCAGCAAGTCCAGTTCCCATGACTCGGTTTCCCTCCTCCATAAACTGGACACCATGATCCCTGTTGCACCCATCTTGGGTGGAGGCCATCATAGGTCTTTGGGATAGAAGTTGAAGGTCACCAAGTGGCGGCACTGTCAATAATGGCAGGGTCTTGACTAAGGCTCCAGACTGTAAGAAGATGGAGAACTGGGGGTGGTGAGTTCAGGGTTGGCTTCAGCACGACTAGGTTGGACCTGACTTTCTGGCTTTGTCCTCAGATGTGAATGAATGTATCTTCGAACAAAGCCCTTGCCATGACACCACCCACTGCCTCAATATGGTAGGCAGCTATAAATGCTACTGCAGGCCGGGCTGGAAGCCGAAATCTGGGTCCCCCCAGGGCCCAAACACCACTATTTGTGAAGGTATGGAGCCTGGTCCCATATTTCCACAGTCCCCACCAAGTCCACTCAGAGTTGGCATCATCTCACATAGTGGGTGGAGATGCGGAAAGGACTAAATACCAGGGCGAAGGGAGTGGGGCATCCAGAAGAGAGGGTACTTAATGAAGGGTAGGACAAGGCCTGATCTTATTTGTGTCTCTAGACATGAACAAGTCAGTAAGGGAGCCACACTCTACCCTCTGTTTGTACATCAAGGTTTCATGCATGTGATGCTTCAGCTAGCCGATCTAGTGCTGCTATAACAGAAATACCACAAGTGGAAATATTTCCTTTCACACTTTTGGAGATTAATATCTAAATGGAAATGTCTGGAAGAAGGCATTCTCTCTATGTTAACTCTTAAGGAAGGTCTTTATCTCTTAAGGAAGGTCTTTATCTCTTCAGCTTCTGTTTCCAGATCTCCATGTTTCCAGGTGTCCATGTGTCTTGGCATCTATCCTCAGCCATCTCAGCACCTGTTTAATAACTTTCATATCTCAAAAGAGATTGATGCAAGAACTACCGTACGCCAATCTTGTCTCATTAAGAAAGCAAGCACAACCCATGTAAAAATGTGATTATAACCACAGGCACGTTCTTGCTGCTGTTAGGTACCTTCCAATTCATTCCAAATCACAGCGACACAAATGTACAACAGGATGACACACTGTTCCATCTTGCACCATGCTCACTGCTGCTGTTGTTATTTTGAAACTATTTTTGAAGACACTTTGTCAATCCATGAAGTCAAGGGTCTTCCTCGTTTCCACTGAATCTTTGCCAAGCATAATATCCTTTTCCAGGGACTGGGCTCACCTAATAACTTGTCTAAAGTACCTGAGCTGCTATCCCACTGCCCTTGCTTCTAAAAGCATCGGACTCTCTTTCTTCCAATATGTATTTCTTTGTTCTTTTGTAGTTCATTGTACTTTAAATAGTCTTCGAATGTATCAATTCTTCTGTGGTCTTCCATCTCTCACATGCATGTGAGGACATTATAAACACCATGGCTTGATTCAAGCCCACAGTAGTCCTCAAAGTGACATTCTTGCTCTTCACCACTTTAAAGAGAACTTGTGAAGTAGAGGTGCCAGATGCAATTAGGCATTTGATTTCTTGACTACTGCTTTCATATGAGAAGTTGATGAAATACCAATTGAAATATTTCAACACTCCCGTGATGGTGCAAGTGCATAGTGCCAGGGGCCCAGGGAGGAAGGCAAGGGCAGAGTAGAGGGCCCCAGTATCTAGGAGGAAACTTACTGACCTACCTGCCACATCCGTGCTTATCCAATGCTGCAGATCAGTAACAGGGATCTCTTGATGCTTGGCCATCTGGGCCTGGCCGTTTCCATCCTCAGCAGCTGCAGACTAGCCTGAGGGTACCTCCCCTCCTGGTTGTCTCCCATAGGACAGAGCTCTGTCCAATGGCCAGTTTGTTTGCAGTGGTAGCATGGCCCTTGTGGAGGCCTATTCCAGTTAGGGAAATTCCCTTGCCCAATGACCCAGGCAATGACACACATGATACCTGGTATCTTGTTCAGTGGTCTTGGAAACATGGGAAGCAGTTGAGGGGTGTTGGTTAGCAATGGTGGCCAGAACCTGCACATGCCTAATGTTCTTCCTTCTCTCCTTCTCCTGAGCCTGGATTTCCCACTCCTTGTCTCTATTATAAAAGGTTGTGTTGGCACTAGTAACCATCTCCTTCAGGCTTTCAAAATAATTTCTGGAGCTTTTTCCAAATATCTGGTGCAGCCTGTGTGGGGAATTTGTCCCTGAGTAGGACTTGCCCTTCATGTGAGTCTATGGCTACAGTGGTGTGATTGCTCAGGGCTTCTCTCAGCCTCTCTAAGAAACAGATGGGACTTTCATTAGGCACTTATTTAATAGCTATCACTTTGGTGTAGTTGATGATCTTTTTCCACCCTGACTTTAGTCCATTTTTGATACACACCAGAAAAATGTTCCCTTGCCCACCTGTAATTGGGATCATTATAATGCCAGGTGGGGTCAGCTGGAGGCACAGTTTCTCCTATCGGATACTTATCATTCATCATATGTAAACATGTAAACCTTCTGAAAAATTCCTAGCTCCCTTCAGCATTTGCTCTTTCTCAAAGTCTGTCATAGTCTGTCCCAGAATGATCATTACAGCCTTCCAAGCCAAGTCATAGGCTAGGGTGAGGTGCTGAAGGTCTTTATGTATTGTTATGGAATGTCTGAGTAACTGCCAAGATCACTCTTAATCTTCTTGAGTTCAGGGTGAGAGGTTTGTATATGGCCTGGGAACCAAATTCCCCAGCTGCCTCTATTAAGGGTAGAACTTTGGCGGGGCCAGTTGTCCCCCCAGTTTCTAAAGGTTCAGAGACCCAGGGTGGTGTGGCTGGGCTAGGGGTGGAGTGGCCTTCAGCTTCAGGGCCCCTTGAAGGGTCCTTGGCACACTTGGAACAAAGGTCTTTACTGCTGCTCAAGAGGAAAAATGCTTTAACATAAGGGAACTCCGCCCATTTCCCCATCCCTTTACAGAAACATTCTAGCTGAATCAGGGTCGGAAGGGAGTCCCCATCACCTAGAATGTACTGTGGTCACATGGTGTTGCAGAAGGATATCAACTTCCATTTCTCTAGCAGCTGTGGGTCAAATCTATGGCAATTATACAGGATTCAATGTGCCGATCCCTTGGGGGCAGATTCTTCATTACCCGTCTAGAAAACACAACAGAGACATTAGGAGAGCCCAGTGCCCTGGGGTCATAACTGAAGTCCCAGTGCGTGCCACGTCTAAATGTGACACATGGAACCTGAGCCTCGCATAGGTACCCCTGTTCAAGGGAGGAAGTCAAGGGACCCAGTCTCTGCTAGCAAACTGAGTCCTGACCATTTTCTAGACAGCAAGCAAGGAATTGGTGAGCCACCAGCTTGGGTGACCTCACAGGTATGAGTGCTGGCATGAGTAATTCACCTGAACCTCCAAAGGCAGGACCACTGCTTGGAGTGGCCTTTCAATAGCCTTCAAAGGCTACCACTGGCTTATGAGTGGCCCTTCCACAACCTTTGAAGGGGACGAGAGACCTGTCAATTGGCTCAGGGTACATTCAGCCATTCTAGGGAAATTGGGACCCTTGGCAAGGCACATACTATCACAGAGGAACTGTGTCAGGAATATAAATTGTCCAGAGGTCAGAGGTCAGAGGTAGCTGAGCTAAAAAAATTTGACAAAAGGAACACCGGCCAGTAGGAGAACCAACACAAGACATAAGCAGAAAGTCAAAGCAAACACCAAACAGGACCAAGCTACTTGTTTGTAACCAGGAGAAAACAGTTTGGGGGCATCCTTTGGAAAGCCCAGGAAAACCACCCATGGTAACTGGGTGGGACTAGCCACTAAATACCGCCCCCACCCCACTTGGTTAGAGCACTGGTTGCCATCTTGCTGAGGCCGGTAGAAGACCACGTGCTCAGTTGACTGGCAACAAGATGGCATAGTCTCTGGGAGGCGCCGTCTTGGTGGAGTGGGTAGAGTCACCTGTTCAGCTGCCCTGCAAGAAATGGCTGAGTGGGGGGGCAGAGGGGAGCAAGCATGGGGAACCAGTATCCTGCAGAGAGACCAATGAATTTACACACGCAGCACTTTTGCTGGTAGAAACACAGAGCAAAAGCATTTCAATGCAAAAAGCTTTGGGGATCAGAGTTCCCACAAACTGCAGGCTGCAGTTTTCTGATCACATCACAGGAAGGGAGGCTGAGGTAAACATAGGGTCAAGGATTGCACCAGAGAGCAGAGAGACAGACACGTGGGGGAGGGGAGAGGGGCTCTGGCAGACAAATGTTACATGTGGACCCAGGCGAAGTTCTCTCACTGGCAGCAACTGAAAAGGGCAGGGTTCAATGGGTCCCCAAATTCTAAGTCGAATCTTAAAGGTGTAGTCCAAAGGATGTAATCAATGTCAATGAATTGTACTTGCAGAAATTGTTGAATTGGTTCGTTTTCTGTGTTTATTCTCAACAATAACAAAACAATTTTTAAGCAAACATTCTCTATTGCTTACAAGTGTGTGTTAACCAAAAGGCAGGTGGGTTGCACCCATAGGAGAAAGTCATGGGGAAAAGATGTGGCAGGCTGCTGACATCAAGATTTATTCATCAAATGACCGTAATTATACCAATGAACATACAAAGGTCTCATGTGATTAATGAGGTGGAACTAAGGCCATAATAGTAAGGGGAGGAAAAACTGAAGAACTAGAGGATATTTATGTGTTTCATTAGTGCTATACTGCACCTTGAATATATCATCCCTTCTGTGTGGCCCATCTGTGAGGGAATGTCCAATTATCTTGCAGGCAGGAATACAAAAACACTTCATAAATAGTAATAGGAGTAATGGTTCACTGAAGGTATGGGAAATGGGGCTGGGGTGGGAGGAGGAGTCTATAGCAATGCTTACTGTATAGCCTCTTGAGGGGAGCAAATAACAATTGTGGGTGAATGGATACATTGGATGGTTAAGATACAGCAAAAACAATAATAGTAAAAATATATAATATCATAATAAAGGTTCCTGGGGAGTAGGGGGTGGAGGGAGAATATAAAGGGCAGCTGATATCCCAGAATGCAAGAAGAAAAAATTCTTTGAAAATAATGGTAGCAGAAATTGTACAATTGTGCTTGATTTAATTGAATTGTGGATTGTTGTAATATCTGTAAGAGCACCCAATCAAAATATTTTTTTAGAGAAAGGGGAAAAATGGAGAAAAAAATTTTTAAAAAAAGAAAATGTTCTGATATTGATTGTGGTGATGATTGCACAATAAGATGAAAGTGACTATTGGAGTTGGTTTTTGGTTTGATGCTTTTAATACAGCTAAATTATACCTTTAAAATCCTTAGCTAAACAAATGAATTTTACTGTATCTCACATTTAAAAGACAGAATTGTTTTTGTTTTACAGAACAATAAGATTTATTTATAT
>NW_022103927.1:2414811-2416374 GCF_000313985.2 Echinops telfairi | reverse complement strand
CCCGCTCCTGCAGCCTCTGTGGGTGGTCTGATGACTGCTGACATCACCGCTCTTCTTTTCTCCTGCACGCAGCCGGCAGCCTCTGTGTTGTCCGTGCGGTACTGGGCGAGAACCTGCCCGCTTCTGTGTGCTGGTACCTGGGGCGCACCGCATCCTTATCAGATGAATGACGGATGTGGCTGCTCTTCTTCTCCCGCTCTTCTCCAGGGCTGGGACCAATGACATAGCCTTTACAGTCTCACCTGTGCTTGGTCACGCCCCCTTACTCTGCACCAGCATTGCTGAATACAAGTACCGGTATATCTCTGGTCTTGGATATACGGTCCGTTTATTTACAGTACTTAGTCTGCTATATTTAATTTTAATTTTCTTATTAACTCCTATCTGGACCCAGTGCTGACTATGCTTGCATAGAGCAGCCTGTGTTAAGGCTTATAATATACATGCTGCATTGTGTATGCACTGTATTACTGCATGTGTTGCGTTAGCACTTTCCATACATACGTGGTAACACTGCGTGTGCAGTAATGCAGCACATGCAGTAACACAGTGCGTACACAACATAGTGTGTATATTATGAGCCCTAACGCAGGCTGCTCTAGGCCAACAGTCATGTAATCACATTCTGGAATATCATCAGCCGGCATTAGGCCTCAAACTATACAAGCTGCATTGTGTACATGCAGTAAGCAGCATATGTAGTAATGCAGTGCATGCAGTAACACAGCATGTACAGTATGAGCCCTAACACAGGCTGCCCTATGCAAACATAGTCATATCATCACATTCTGGAATAATAGCATAACAAACTCCCCAGGTCCTGAATTACTGTCAGTGCCCTTGGTGATCCAGCATGCTTGGGGTCTTGTGGTGTCTTCTGAATGAGATTCTTTTGGGGGGTGTCTGTTTTCCATGGTGTAGTCTATCTGTCTTGCTGCATTCTATTGCCAATTGATTTTACTTGCTTATATATATAGTTGCCTGTACACCACCATTTTTACTGTAAGTTGACCTCTTTTAAGAAGTATAACTAGGGCTTATTTTTGGAGTAAGGCTTAAGGTATATTTTGAGAATTCAATTGCTATGGTATGGCATTCTTTTTCAAAGTCTTTTTTTAAAAAAATCCTGTTAGAAATGGATACAATACTTCTAATCCTGGACCAAAAACACAGATCACATGAAGCTGGTTTCAAACTTTAGGTTCTTTCAAGAGCAGAAGAAAGCAATGACAGTATTGCAAGTAGGGAATTTTGTGTTGACGAAAAACAAGTGAGGGAGTGGCAGAAAATGAAAGCTGACTTGGAAAAGATTCCAAAGGCAAATAAGCTTGACGTGGTTTATCGACTTCATACAGGTCTCTAGAAACTGAATTGCATAAATGGGTTATGAAGTGTCATCAAAATAGTCACTATGTAACACACATGGAAATTTGCTTACGTGCCTTTTAAATGGATAAAGATGACAAATTAAAAGCACCAGGCATTGAAAATTTTGTTGCGTCAGCAGGATGGTGTACCCGCTTCATGAATAGGTTTGCCCTATGTTTGCAGCAAAGAACAAAG
>NW_022103927.1:2412525-2413790 GCF_000313985.2 Echinops telfairi | reverse complement strand
GATGCTTACACGCTCACTGATTTTCCTCCTGTAATTAGTGTCAATGTGTGTGTTTTGTGAGATGGAGGAGGACTTTGTGGATTGGTGTTGGACATATGGGTTAATGTTGGACTTGTCGGCTTGGGCAGCATGGGTTGGGATGTTTTCTTGATGTGCAGTTAACTTTTATATCAAACTCTCTCATACATATGCGTTTCTGTGAATTTGTTTCTCAAAAGTACCCAGACTAACACAGATGTCATCTGGTCAAGCCAGACTGACAAAAGTTGGAAATCTGATGAAGCCCGACATAGAATTCAAAGCAAAGCGAGTTTGTGATGCATGGGAAGAGATTCCGGAGGACATGGTGCAATGCGCCTTCAAGACATGTGGCCTTAGTGATGCTGTGGATGGCAGTGAAGACAGCGCTTTGTGTGAGAACGGCAGCAGCGGTGGTGATGACTGCGAACTCTGTGATGCTGACAATGTCTGTGCTGATGACCTCACACCAGCTAAAGCTGAAGCTCTGTTTGGACACACGGATGATGATGATGAATCCAGTTTTGAAGGATTTTAACTCTGTTTTAGCTTCGTTGATGATTGAGCCAAGGTTTTTGTACTTTTAAAGTTATTGTTGATACCATAATGTTTTTGTTGACCCTCTTGTCCATTGGCAGAGGTAGGTTACTGTTTCTCTTTGAAATAAATATTCAAAAACATTTAACCTACGGATGCCTCAATTAATGACATTTTATTGGTATCTATTTTTATTTTGAACTTTACCAGTAGCTATGACATTTCCCACCCTAGGCTCATATTTGAGTCAATAAATCTTCCCCAGGTGTTGGTGGTAAAATTAGGTGCCTTGGATTATATTCACGTCGGCTTATACTTGAATATATTATATATATACATCAAATGACCGTAATTATACAAATGAACATAGCAGGGACTGTTCACTTATCTTACAGGTGGGTTTGGATAAAACCTTCAGAAATAATAATGGGAGTAGTGATTCTCTGAGGTTATGGAATAGTGGGTGGTGGGGAGGGAACTATCGCAATCATGACTATACAACCCCACTTGAGGAGAATGAATAACAGAATGAAAGACAAACAGATACTTTGGATGGTGTAAGATATGGCAAAAATAAAGAACAATAATACGTTTTAAAGATTTCGTTATATATGAATATCATAGGAAATGTTTCTGTGTTAAGAAAAGGTCAAATTTTTCCTAAACTCATATGTAAATTAAGGTTCATCTAGTATTAATCAGCACCTTAG
>NW_022103927.1:2408726-2411309 GCF_000313985.2 Echinops telfairi | reverse complement strand
CTCATACCAATCTACAAAGTCCTCTTCTGACACATGAAACACATGCACTGATGCCAAATACAGGAAGACCACAGGCCAGTGGATGGGAAGTCTTATGAACCTAGTTGTAAGCATCTCAGCACTGGTGGGGGTGTCCACGTGGCTTCTCCAGCTCCAGAGGTCTGGCTCCATCAGCCTCTCTCCATGTGTCTTTTCCACAGGAATGTCACAGGGAGTGAGTGAGCTGAGAGAGAGTCTCTAGCCTCCAGGGAGGAATACAGGAGTTCCCAGAATCCTTAGGGGAAGGCCATGCCCACACAAAGGCATCATTGGCTATACAATGATTTAGAGGCTAGACTCCACCCCTTCACTCCTAATCCTCAAATTGACACCAGGTTATGTAATTACCACACCAAGTGAAACAGAAAATAAGAGTTCGTGGTGAGAATGTATGAATACGTCTTGGAACTCAAGCACAAAAATGGAGTAGGGTTTCTGGAGTGAACTAGATGTAGGAACTCAACACCATCTATGTTCACCCTCTTCTACCAGTCACCCCTCCTCTTTGAGTCTGCTCCTTTCCCCTCTTTTTCTGTGGGCTGGCTTCCTCTGCTTTCTAATCCCACAGGCCAAAAAATAAAAAAAAATAGTAGCGACCAACACCTCCAGATCTCAAGTTTATTATTGATCCAGCCACCCAAGTTTGATTACATTAATCAACTCTCTCTTCAGCTTTGGAAATGGACCAACTGACTCAGTTTGAGTTCTATACAAATCTTTGCAGTTGTATTTGGTGGGGGAAGGGTGGTTCTATAATGTATAAACATGACCAGTCTCACAGAAACCACACGAATGAAGAAAGTCCATAGACAGAAAATATATAGCATGTGGCAAAACCCCACTAGGCAGTGACTACAGTCAGAATCACAAAAGAGAAGCTTTAAAGCTAAATTCTAGGAAGCTTGTTAGATGGTACAATGATTATACTAGTTGTCAGTTGCTGCATTAAATGCTGTTCATGCATTATTTCATTTATAATAACCCTTTAAAGTAATTGCTGTTATTCCATGCACACACAAGAAACTAATTTATCAACTAAGTAACTGGGACACCTCATTTAATTGGCAAAATATGGTTCATAAAGTGTATGTCCTATTTCCCAACATGGTGAATGGTGCCTGGGATTGTAAAAGCTTACAAGTGGCCATCTAACATACAACTATTGGTCTGTACTTTGTCTGTAACAAACCAGAATAAGGAAGCCAGAGACTTAAAGAAGAAACCCGTATGCAGGACGAATAGTCTGCAGAGACCATAGCCTTATCTAACTTGAGACAAAAAGAGCTGGATGATGTGTGGCTACTACTACACCCATTTCTATTGGGGTTTCCAATGCTATTCGTCTTTATGGAAATAGACTCACAGATCTTCTCCCGATGGCTTTTCCCATGGGTGTGACCCGCCTGTCTTTTGGTGAACAGATAAATGCTTTAACCACTGTGTCAACAGGTCTCATCAAAGAATGTTCCTATGGAACATGAACTGCCCACTACTTCTGTCTTGTCCTGAGTGTCGTTTGAGTGGGTTTCAGTAGCCAGAGAGACTTCTAGGTATTGGCAGGAATCATGTGATCTGGGGCATATCGAGGGGATATAGCAGGATACTGACCATACATTTTCTAATTGGCACACACTAGATAGATATTTGGGGACACAAGACAGCTACCCTTGCCTGAGTTAGAATGCCTTTGTTAAATCAAAAATGCCCTCAGTCCCGAAAGTCACTGCAGCTTCTTTACTAGGTGATGGTCTGTTTGAGTCTTTTGCTGTTGTCAGGTGCCGTGGAGTTGGTTCTGACCTTATGGACCTGATAGGAGCGACCTTGTGCACAATGGAACAGAACACCATCCAGTCCCGCAGCATCCTCACAAATGTTCACATGCTGGAGCCCATTGCTACAGTCACTGTGTCAGTCCATCTTCTTGAAGGCCTTCCTCGTTTTTGCTGCCCCTCTATTTATGAGCAGCTCTCCGATTTCACTTTGTCTTCTCGAGTTGCCCTTTAAAGTTTTCTATTCGGCTCTTTGACTTCATCATTTCTTCCATTTGCCAAAGCTACTCTACATTCAGAGCAAGTTTCAGAGTCCCTTTTGAAATCCACTTTGATATTTTCTTTGTTTCCTATCTTTTTAATAGCCTTTTGCATTTTTCATGAATGTTCTTGATTTCCCCCCATAGCTCATCAGATTGTCATTTGTGTTCAGTACATCACATCTGTACATGAGATGTTCTTAAAATTCAGGTGGGATACACTCAATGTCATATGTTGGCTCTTGTGGACTTGTTTTTAAATTTCTTCAACTTCAACCTGAACTTACATATGAGCAAATTTTGGCCTGCACCATAGTCAGCCTCTGGCCAGGTTTTAGCTTCTGATATTGAACTTCTCCTTTAATTTGGGTAATAATTGTATTGATTGGAGTTACTTGAAGGCAGATATATATAATCCTATTACAAACAGCATTGAACTTCAAGATTGATTTGCAATGTCCTTTGATTTTTGTTGTTTTTGTTTTAAATCATTTTATTGGGGGCTCATACAACTT
>NW_022103927.1:2403937-2407949 GCF_000313985.2 Echinops telfairi | reverse complement strand
GGCTGCTTGTTTATCTTCAAGCATTTAAGACCACAGATGCTATATCTTTTGATAGTTGGGCACCATCAGCTTTCTTCATCACATTTGCTTTTGCATTCATTTTGTCTTCAGGGAAAGTGTGAGGGAAGGTGAGCATCACAGAATGCTGGATTATTAAAACAAAGTGTTCTTGTGCTGAGGGAATATTTGAGTGAAAGCCCAATGTCTATCTGCTGCCTTAATATTTAACAAATAAATATATATACATAGATCTATTTCTATGTCATTATATATAAATATATTTACATATCTACATGCCTACATTTAGACCTCTGTAAATGCCCTTTGCCTCCTACGTTTTCCCTCTATTACCTTTTACTTTCCTCTTATCCCACTGTCATGTTCACCCTTCATTTGAGTTTCAGTAATTCCTCCCAGCTACATTGCCCTTGATCAAGCCCCCATCAGGCATCATCCTATGCCCTCCTTAGATAACTTGTTGCTCCCTTGTCCCTGGGTTTGTTGGCACTCTCCTTCCTTTCCCCGCCTCCCCCTCTCCCATGTCCCCCTGGAACTGTTGGTCCAGTTGTTTTCTGTTTATCCCACCTAACTTATCTAGAAAGACATACAGAGACCATAATAAGCACAGAAACAAGACAAAGCAAAACATAGCAACAAAAGAACAACAACAGCAAAAAATAAAAGCCTATAGATAGTTCCAGAACTGTCTGTTGACCTTTATGAGAGTTTTCCAGTTGTGTGTGATGGGGTACCATGCCCTGGTCCCAAAGTCTATTTTTGGTATTCCTTGGGTACTTCATTGCTTTGCTCCCCTTGCTGCTCTGATGCAGGCCCTTAGTGTTTTCCCACACTGTGTGTCCAGTGCTGTCCCCTAAAGTGCTATGGGTCAGTGAGGGATGTGTGCCTCATGGTGGGGCCAGCCCATGGTCTTCTCTGTGCATTGGCTGCTCTGAGCCAGAATATCTTCCTCGGGGCTTGGTGGTCCATGATGTGTTCCACTCTCTCCTCTTCCCTCTTCATTTGCTCCTGATTATATCAACCCTCTCCCTGAGCTGCAGCTTCAATGCTTTCCTCTGAAGTGCATTATTCAGGGCTGGGGCGGGGGAGGGAGCAGCGGGTGCAGGTGCATGTAGTTGGGATTGGGGCTGGTTCCCAAAGACCTCTTTGTTGGTTCGTTGCTTCATGCCAGTATGTTGCATTCACATCTTGGTGCACCGGGTTGAAGTCTTGTCCCTCTCTCCCTCTCCTGTTGAGATGTAAACAATACCCTCTTCTTGGGTATGTTAGTGCCCTATTCCCCCACTACCTATGCCTTCCTTCCTTACTTCTTCCCTCCCTCCTTCCATCTCTCCCTCCCTCCCTCCCTTCCTTCCTTTCTTCCTTCCTTGTTTTTCCTCTCCCTTTTAGTTGGCTGCCATATATATCTGGATTGGGTCAGGCCCCTGTAATAGTACCTGGACCTTATCCCAGGAATGGATGTATATAGTAGCTTTTCCCCTATGCCCCTTTTGCATTTTTAAGCTTAACTCAGCAGACTCATATTGTACTTGTCCTTTTGTGCTTGGCTTACTTCACTTAGCATGATATCCTCCAATTCTTCCCATGTGGTGACGTGCTTCGTGCATTTACAACAACTGCTTTTTAGGGATGTGTAGCACTCTATTGTATGTATGTACCACAAGGTTGCTTTTTATAAAAATCATTTTACTGGGGGCTCATACAACCCATCACAATCCATACACACATCCATTATGTCAAGCACATTTGTACATTGTTGCCATCATCATTTTCAAAAGCAATGGTCTTTCATATGTTGAACCACCCCTGCATCCCTGGTATGAATCCCACTTAGTCATGGTGAATTATCAGTTTTGTGTACTTTGTATTCTATTGGCCAGTATTTTATTAAGAATTTTTCCATTGATGATCACTGGGGATATTAGTCTGTAGTTCTAAATTCTTATGGGATCCTTGCCTGATTTAGGTATCAGAGTTATACTAGCTTCATAGAAAGAGTTCAGGAGTTTTCCATCTTTTCCTATGTTCTGGAAGAGTTTGTGTAGGATTGGTGTCAGTTCTTCCCTGAATACTTGGTAAAATTCTCCTGTGAAGTGATCTTGCCCCGGGGATGTTTTTTGTTGGTAACCCTTTGTTAACCTTGCCTATTTCTTCTATTACTCTGGGTATGTTGAGATTCTTGACATCCATCTGGGGATAGTCAAAAGAGAGATTGTTTTTCCAAGCCTTCCAAATTGTTGAATTCATTGGAGTATAGACCTTCATAGTACTGTGTAATTATCTTTTTAATTTTGTTAGTGTCCATTGTAATGTCCTTGTTTCATCCTTCACCTTGCCATTGAAATTAGTTACTTCCTTTCTTTGGTTAGGTTTGCCAACAGTCTGATGCTTCTGTTAAACCTTTCAAAGAACCAACTGTTAGCAGCATTAATTTTTTCCATAGTTTTCTTGTTTTCCCTTTTATGAATCTCAGCCCTGTTTTTTATTATTTCTTTTATGATTGGCCTGCCGACTCTGTTCTAATTGCTGTAAGTTTGGGGCCAGAATATTGATCATAAGTCTCTCTTCTTTATTCATATGCACGTGTATTGCTATCAAGCTTCCTTTCATAACTGCCTTTGCTGTGTCCCAAAGGTTTTGGTATGTCATATTCTCAATCTCATTGGTTTCTATAAATTTCCTAATTTCGTGTCTGATCTGGGCCAATACCCACTCCTTTTGCAAGAAAGAGTTATTCATCCTCCAAATGTTTGCCCTTGTTTTCTTAATCATCCTTTTGTCGATTTTCAGCTTTATGGTATGGTGGTTGAAGAGAGAAGTCTGTATGATCTCTATGTGCTTGAATTTACACAGATTTGACTTGTGTCCCAGCATGTGGTCTATCTTTGTGTATGTGCCATGTGGGCTTGAAAAGAATGTGAATTTTTTTACATTTGTGTGGCGAGCTCTGAAAATACCTATCAGGTCAAGTCATCTAATCATAATGTTTAGATCTATAGCCACCTTGTTAAGGTCCCTTCCCTGTGATCTATCTCTCTCAGAGAGTGGTGTATTAAAGTCACCTACTATAATTGTTGAGCCTGTGATTTCTTTCTTCATCTTTTGTTATGTTTGATGAATTTCATGAGTTTCTTTTGGAGCATGTATAAATTTATTATATTCATTGGTTCTTGTCTACTGTTCCCTTGAGCATTATATAGTTCCCCTCTTTATCTCTTGCTATGGTTTGCATCTTGAGCTCAGTTTTATCTGAGATTGGGAGTGCAGCCCCTGCTTTTTCAAAATTGCTATTTGCTTGGTATGTTTTTCTCCAGCCTTTGATTCTCAGTCCATTTTTTGTCTGTAATATTGAGATGTGTCTCCTGTAGGCAGCAGATCTGCGGGTTGTATTTTCTAAGCCAGTCTGCTAGCCTCTGTATTTTAAAGCCTGATTTCAGTCCATTGATATTCAGGGTTATTATATCCATCTGTGGACTGTGATGTCATCTAGCACCTTTTTTATTGGTTGTTTTCCAACTTGCCTTTCTTATTCATGCAGTGTGTGTGTGTGTGTGTGTGTGTGTGTGTGTGTGTTTCATTCTTGCCTTTTTCCACCGTTGAGCAAATGTTATCTTAGGGGCTGTTTTCTCTTTGTTGACCTCTGGGTGGAATTGCTCTAGGTAGCTCTCTTGTTTGTGCTTGGCGAGTGTTGTTCTGCCCATACTGGCTTGGCAAGGATCTTTTGTAGGGCTAGGTTTCTTTTAACATATTCTTTGAGTTTTTCCTTATCTGAGAAGTCTCTTACTTCTCCATCTATCTTGATAGATAATTTTGCTAGATAGAGTATTCTTGGGTTTATGCTATTTCCCTTCAATTTTTGGAATATGTTACTCCTCTCTCCCCTCTTCTTCATAGTGTTTGCTGATAGGTCTGAGCATAGTCTTATTTGGGTACCTTTATAGGTGACTGCATTTTCCCCACTAGCTGCTCTTATTTTTTTCTCCTTTCCCTCAAA
>NW_022103927.1:2401258-2402769 GCF_000313985.2 Echinops telfairi | reverse complement strand
AGCTGCTGGGTGGCTGGGACCCAGGACAGTGGCCCAACAAGGTGTAGCAGTCAGCCTCATGGCAGCTGGGGCCAGACATGTTCTTGCAGTTGTAGGTGATGGTTCATGGAGGTGCCCTGAACTTTCAAGTGAATTAACCAACAGCCTCAGAACCCCTACTCAGCCCCCAGATCTCACCAATCACCAATCTACATGGAGATCCCAATGTGAACTGCCTGCTTGATTACCTTCTTGCCCAAAACCCATAATGTCCTTTTTGAAAATGAATGTAGCATCATTTCTCTTGATTCTGTTATTCCAGGGATAATAAATCATGTTATTTTCTAACTCAAAATGGTCTAATCCTGTTCATTTCAACCCACTAATGCCTAGGATATCTATTTTTATGTGTTCCTTTTTCTTTTTGATCACTTCCAATTTCCATAGACTCATACTCTGCACATTCCAAGTTCTAGTCACTGACAGTTGGACAGTTGTTTCTTCTGACCCTGAGCTGTTCCCCATCAACAAATGAAGATCCCCAAAGGCTCCACTTCCACAGACTTTACTCCATTCACAGTCTTGGTCGACTCCACTGCAACAAAGAAGCTCCTCTTCAGTCACATTTCAAGTGATCTCCAATCTGGGTGACCCATCCTCCAGCACTATCTCAGATAATGTTCTGTTTACATTCATTAGACCCTCAGCAATTGACAATCTTTTGAAGTTATGCATAAGTTTCAGGGATACTTCTGAGTGGGCGTCCACATCCATGTTTATAGGCTGTTCTTAGTCTAGGAACTCCACTGACACTGGTTCCCTTCTGGTGACCCTGGTGACATTTGAAATATTAGTGACATTGCTTCCATCATGACAGCATCACACAAGCCACCACAGTATGACAAACTGACAGACAAATGATGGCACATAAAATCAATTCTGTCTGCATGAAAATGGGCCCAACTTACTTGCCTACCACTCTACTCTTAACTCTCATTTCCAGTAATAACCCACCTCCAATGTCTTTTACAGACACCGCCTCCTCAAAGACACCACCAACCAAAGCCAATAAAGAGGTAAGTGGAACACAACCAGGTATCAAACAACTATGTAGGGCAGAGTGTATATACCCTGGGATACTGACTCTTTAAAGACAGGGATACAATAGAGAGTCAGAGAAAAGTTGATTAACAATTGTATTAGTCAAGCTACTAAATAGTTTCACAAACTCTTCTTCTTCTTCTTTCTACTACCGTCCCAAGAAAGGTAAACTAAGAAAAGGTGTATTGGGATTTTGTTAAGTTACTGTAGCAAAAAGACCAAATAGTCAATGATTTTTCAAAAATGAATATTGAGTTAGTTATTTTATTGTGCCAACCTGGCCAAAAAACATTTGGGGTTAACTGAAGGGTGGAGGGATAAATGACTTTGTGAGCTTCGCCTTTCTAGTTCTTGGGTCTCTTGCTTTCTGATGGTCGGACCAGGGTGCAGCTGCCTTAGTCAGTTCCCTGCTTTAGCTGGCAAGGCTCACT
>NW_022103927.1:2398936-2400105 GCF_000313985.2 Echinops telfairi | reverse complement strand
TCTCCTGACAACATGTCCAAAGTATGTAACATGAAGTCTGGCCATCTTTTCCTCTAAGGAATGCTCTAGTTGTACTTCTTCCAAGGCATATTTATTTGTCCTTTTGACAGTCTATGATACTTTCAATATTCTTCTCCACCACTGCAACCCAAACACATTGATTCTTTTTCTTTCTTCCTTATTCATTGTCCAAATTTCACATGCAAAAGAGGCAAGTGAAAATACCATAACTTGGGTCAGGCACAGCTTATTCCTCAAAGTAACCTCCCTGCTTTGCACCATTCTAAAGAGTAAGGAAGCAGACTTACTCAATGTAATGCATCATTTGATCTTCACTGTTCCAGTGAAATTCTTCCTGCCTTGCCCTCCCCAACTTCCAGGCCTTTATACATGTGGTTCTCTGTGCTTAAATCTCCCTTTCCCAGTTCCTCACTTGACTACCTGCCTTCCACTCTTCTTTGTTCACACCTCAGTTAACACTCCCCTTATCTGGGCTTATACCCCATCTATCGTGTTCCTAAGATGAGGCAACATGGAGGTTAGAAGTGAGGACCTTGGAGTCCTGCATACTGGGAGACAAATCCCCCCCATCACATGAGACAGTGGCATTTAGGCAAAATGACTTAACTTCTCTAGCTTTATAAAGTGAGGATGATAATGGTGTCCACCTCCTTGAGTGGATTGGAAGGTTCAGTGAAATAATGTACAGTCTCAGCACAGTGCCTGATCCAGAGTAAATGTTCCACCCACATTATCTGTTGCTATCTGCTTCAGAATGAAGACACTGACAAGATGCAAGCCCCTTGAGGGCAAAGGCAACATGAAGGCCACACTAGGAAATCAACAAATGTTCGTGGAAGTAATGTCTAATAAACAACCATGTGGTCAATGTGAATCTTTCTTTATAAATATGCCTTGCCAAGAAAATATCAACCCAAAGTCATTGTGCTGAGTCAGCTACTACAATAGTGATTCTGAATGGCAATTCTTTCAGCACTTACTCTGTACAAATGACTCTAAGTCAAAAATACATCAGTAGTCATGTTAAGGAGAGAGAGATGTTTTACATATCAGATAATATAGGTGGGAGACAACTTTTAAAATAGAAAACTCAAGGTAAACTTTCCAGGAAGCTTTGGTGAATTTAAAGAGTAGAACATTTAAAAGGT
>NW_022103927.1:2395557-2397272 GCF_000313985.2 Echinops telfairi | reverse complement strand
TGTGAATTGCATGTCAATAAAACTAGTTTTAAGGTATACTTGAACCTCAGTTCCAGAAGTTCCTCCAACCTTTTCAAAATGTTATTCAGTTCATAACTCTTTGGTGTGATAGCATATTCTCTTAAATGTGTTCATTCAATTGATGAATATTTATTGAGTACCTACTATTTGCCAAGGATAGCCCTGTGCTTTTTGGATACCATCAAGTCGATTCCAACTGATTGAATTCCTATGGGACAGACCCTGCCTGCAGGGTTTCCATGGCTGTTATCTTTACAGAGGAGTCCTGGTGACTCAGTGGTTAAGAATTTGACTGCTAACTGAAATGTTGGTGGTTTGAACCCATCACCTACTCCAGAGGAGAAAGATGTGGCAGCCTTGGAAATCCTATAGAGCAGTTCTACTCTGTTCCATAAGGTCACTATGATAACTCAACAGCAGTGGGTTTTCATCTTTCCAGGAGCATATTGAGCACTTAATCATTGCACCACCAGGGCTTCTTCAGGCTGATCTAAGTGCTAAGAAAGAGCTGAGAAGTAAACATGGTTCCCACATTCATGGGACTTACTATCTAAGCATTTCAGTATGCACACAAATTCCCAGGAGACCTTGTTACAGTGCAGTTTGAATCAGTCCACCTGGGCAGGGGCTAAGTTCCTGGTCGTCTACAGGCTACCACGCAATGGTGACTGTGCTGGTTCCAAGACACGTTCTGAATACAAGGATATGAGAATCTGCATAAAACGTCTTTTGATTTTCCTGTATCACAATTGTATAAACTTCCCTTTATCCCTTCATCCTTCTCCAGCTACTGGCTTGCTTTTTTCTTTTCTTTCACAGACTAATTTCTGGGTTGAAAATGGGCTGGAAAATATTTCCCACAATTAAAAGGAAATCTACATAGACTTTCTTCATTACTATAGCTCTATTTCAGAGTTTCTCAATCTAAATATAAACACAACTTAGACTCAATAGTTCTCTGTGATGGGGCCATCCTGTGAATTGAAGAGCATGGAGCGGCACCCCTGGCCTTTACCCCTAGATGTCAGGAGCACCCCCACCCCATTTGTGACATCTGAAAATGGGCCTAGCCATCCGTGGTCCTTATGAGAACCAGTGGTTTATCTTTAGCAGACTTACCACTTCACTCTTGGTGAAAGACATCATTAACATTTAACCTTCACATAATGTTGACCAGGCACAGACATTGTCCTGGTGTTGTTGTTGTTGTTGCTAACAACTGCTGTAGACTCACCCATCACTCATGGTGTTCTCATGCAAAAATGGAATGAAACACTGTCCAGTCATGTGTTATCCCCATGGCAGGATACAGATGAGACTGCTGTGATCCAAAGGGTTCCATTGGCTGATTTGGGGAAGGAGATCAACATTTTTTTCCTGGTCTGTCTTAGTCTGAAAGCTCCACTGGAACATGTTTAGCATCATAGCAACACTCATGCCTCCACTGGCAGACAGGTGGTGGCTGTCCTTAAGGTACACTGTCCAGGAATTGAACCCAGGTCTCCTGCATGAAAAGCAAAACTGCTACCACTGAACCATGACCACTCCCTCTAGAAGTATAGCACTGAATTCTCCCCAAAACCCCACAAGGTAGGAATACTGCCCCTATGTCAAAATAAGGAAACTGAGACCCAGAGTGATTAAATGGCTTGCCTAAGATCACATACTGGTGAAGGGTAGACCCAGAAATTAAG
>NW_022103927.1:2393481-2394908 GCF_000313985.2 Echinops telfairi | reverse complement strand
AGCACAGGTTAATCTACAGTGACAGGAAGCAGATGAGTAGCTGTCAGGTGTGGGGAAGGGTGGGAGGATGACAAAGGGCAGGAAGAAATATTTGGGACATTGATGAGAGAAATGTTTATATCTTGACTGTGTGGGAGTTGCTAGGTGAATATACACCACAGAACTGATCATCGTCTGCACTTTAAGTGCACATTGTTATATGTAAATTACAGCTTACTAGTGATGTCTTCTTTAATTAAAAAAATGTTTTTAAGGCCACCAATACTTTCCAATTGTGGTCTCTGACTTTGGCTTTAGAGTAGGATTCTGAAACTCTGGTGCCTATCCATGCCCGGGGTGTTCCCTGGGTGGAAGAAGGCTACGTGATTCTTAGTATTGAGATACAGCATTGTTTGCTTAATCAAATCCTTCTTATCAAACATCCAGGTAATTTCCCATGTGTCACCATTATCTACATAGCTATGGCCCTTCTTGTGGCGATGTCTGTCCTCTGGTCTTTAAATGCTTTCTGAAATAAGGCCCTAGAAATGAAGTCATTGCTTCAAAGGTGATATGTGGGAAATAATGGAAGGTTTCCTGGAACTAAAGTCTTTCTGAAGTTCTGGACCACACTTTCCCCATCTGTGAAATGGGATTGTAGAAGACTATTGTAAGAGTGACACATATAAGGCCCTTCACTTAGAACCTGACCCATCCCAGCTGTTCAGTAGATGTGGGCTGTTCATGTTGATGATGCCGTTTTACAGCTCTTTGTGGCACCAATAAGCTTGCTGTTGCTTGTCTTACCAGCCATTGAAACTCGAGTTGTTGGGAACAACTGCTCTGCAGAAAGAAAGATGCTCAGCTTGCAGGCCCAGATGAACACACTGGACATCCTGTGCAAGGACGTGGTCCAGGGAAATATGCAAGGTACATGTGACAGATGCCCTTTATTCACACAGATCGATAGTATCATTTGTTTTTGTTTGTTTGTTTTTGTTGTTCTTCTTGTTGGTCTGGATTTTTGTTTTGGTTTTTGCAATAATATGACCGCCGAAGGAAACCAGTCATTCATAACCCAGGGAAAAGCAGAAAGATTCTGGGTGCTCACATAATTCTAGCCGCAATCCAAGAAGAGTTAGTTCTTATAATATAGCCCTGCTTGATACTTGCCTTCATGAAGAGATGACTGAAGATACGGGTGCTACAGCAAAGTGTGGTGAAGAAAGCAGATGGTGCCCAGCTATCAATCAGAATTGTGTCTGGGGTCTTAAAGGCTTGTATTCAAACAAGCAAACATGTAAGTGAGACATCAACTAAATATACATTGAAGAAGCACACCAGCCATGTGATCCAAAAATGACGATACCAAAATCCAAATGCAATGAAGGGAAAAGTAGCAGAACTTAAATTGTGAACACCCGATGTGTAGAAAGCTCTGAAGGACA
>NW_022103927.1:2391942-2393381 GCF_000313985.2 Echinops telfairi | reverse complement strand
AAAGAAAGATGCTCAGCTTGCAGGCCCAGATGAACACACTGGACATCCTGTGCAAGGACGTGGTCCAGGGAAATATGCAAGGTACATGTGACAGATGCCCTTTATTCACACAGATCGATAGTATCATTTGTTTTTGTTTGTTTGTTTTTGTTGTTCTTCTTGTTGGTCTGGATTTTTGTTTTGGTTTTTGCAATAATATGACCGCCGAAGGAAACCAGTCATTCATAACCCAGGGAAAAGCAGAAAGATTCTGGGTGCTCACATAATTCTAGCCGCAATCCAAGAAGAGTTAGTTCTTATAATATAGCCCTGCTTGATACTTGCCTTCATGAAGAGATGACTGAAGATACGGGTGCTACAGCAAAGTGTGGTGAAGAAAGCAGATGGTGCCCAGCTATCAATCAGAATTGTGTCTGGGGTCTTAAAGGCTTGTATTCAAACAAGCAAACATGTAAGTGAGACATCAACTAAATATACATTGAAGAAGCACACCAGCCATGTGATCCAAAAATGACGATACCAAAATCCAAATGCAATGAAGGGAAAAGTAGCAGAACTTAAATTGTGAACACCCGATGTGTAGAAAGCTCTGAAGGACAGTGGGAGCCCAAAATCCATCTGCAGAGTATTTAGTCAGATTAAGCCTCTGGCAGATACCCTCTGGCCACAGGTGAGGGACTCAAACAGGTTTGATATCAGACAGAAAGTATTGCAAACTTGATTATGGTGAATCAAGCCATGGTAAAATATGATACTTGGTCAGTTGACCTCCCTCATGACCCAACCTGAATTTGCTATAGGCTCAAATATTTCTTGCTTGTTCCCTGACAGAAATTTCTTCTCTCGATTTTAAAATATTGTTGGTGGTCTTTTTGTTCTTACTTTTTATTTTTATTTTATCTTTATATTATTATTATTCTTTCTGTTTCAATTTGCTTTTGCTTTTTTGTTGTTCCTGTTAGGTTTCCCAGATTATGCAGGAGTGGATGCATAGAGACAATAACTGATGTGATGGTTTATTGGGAATGAGGTTGGGTCAGGACATGAGTGGAATTGGGGAGCAAACAATGAATACAGGAGAGGGTAGGGATCATTAGAAATTATTCCGATGATGTATATGCAACTCTTTTAAAAAGCAATTTAACTATGGAAGTGTATGACATAAGAATATTATATCAAGAAAGTACTACAAAAGAAACCAAACTTGACATATGGTTATAAACATGGGTGAAGGAGGAAGAGTTTTTGCTTAAGGGGCATTGAGTTTATGTTAATGGTGGTGGAAAGGATATCAATAATGTTTGTACAATACAAAGAGTATAATCAATGGCACTGATTTATACATGTAGTAGTTGTTGGATTGGAGAATGTTTTGTTGTGTGTATTTTGGCCACAGTTTTAAAAAATATTACACAAATAACAATGAATACATAGAAGAA
>NW_022103927.1:2388724-2390206 GCF_000313985.2 Echinops telfairi | reverse complement strand
TCCATGAAGTGCTTTCACATATATCATGAGGTGACCCAACATAATGTGGAAATTATTGGACACTACCGTTAATATCACAATATCACCTGCAAGTCAAATTTTGCTGAAGATAATTTTAAAACAGTTGCAGCAGTCCATGAAAACGGAGCTGTCAGAAAATTTCAGAAGCGGGCATGGAACAAGAGAGATTATTGCTGACCTCAAAAGGGATTTTGGTTTAAGGCGGGGATTCCCGGGGGGGAAAGATTATTTGTGGTTCATTGACTATGGAGAGGCATTTGACTGCATGGATCATAACAAATTATAGATAAAATTGAAGAGAATGGAAATTCCAGAACACTTCATTATGCTCATGCAGAAGTCATACATAGACTAGGAGGCAGTCATTCAAACAGAGCCAAGAGGGTACTGCATGGTTTAAAATCAGGAACGGTGTGTGTCAGGGTTTGTATCATTTCACTATCCTTATTCAATCTGTATGCTAAGCAAACAATATGAGAAACTGAACCATCTTGAAGAAAACAGCATCAGGATTGGAGGAAAACCTATTGACATGTGCAGATGACACATCCTTGCTTGCTGAAAGCAAAAAATAACTCGAAGCACTTACTGATGAAGATCAAAGACTACATCCTTCAGTAGGGACTACAACTCAACATAAAGAAAACACAAGCGTTCACAAGTGGACCAATAAGCAATATGATCCTCAGGTCATGATCATGAGATAAGATTAAGGTATCTTGGGATTTCATTTCACTTGGATGCACAATGATCCACACTTGTAGAAGTAGTTAGAAATTAATGACTCATTGCCTTGGAAAAATCTGCTGCACAAGAACTCTTTAAGGTGTTGAAGAGCAAAGATGTTACGTGGAGGACTCGGGTGCATCTGACCCAAGACGTGGTATCTTCAATGACTTCATGTGCATGTGAAAGATGAACAAGAAATCAAGAAGACTTGAGAAGAAGTGATGGATGTGAATGACGGTACAGGTGCAGAGTATTGAATATGGAATATGCCAGAAGAATAAGCATCTCTTAAAGGAAGTATAGCCAGAATACTCTTTAGAAGCGAGATGGAAAACCTTCATGTCTCATACTTTTAACATGTTGTCCAGAGGGATGCCTGGTAAAGGGTATCATGTTTGGCAACATAGGGGTCAATAGGAAGGCTCTCGACCAGAGGGATTGACACAGTAGCTGCAATGATGAACAATGGGCTCTAGCGTGATAACAATTGTGAGGATGGTGCAAGGCTGGGCTGTGGTTTGCTTTGTTGTTTACAGGGTAGTTAGGAGTTGGAAACAATTCAATGGCATCTCACAATAACAACATACCCCACTTAACTATCCTTTTCAACAAAATAAAACCATGAATCTCAAGAAAATGTAAATAACTGCATGTCAAAAGTTACAGTCAACTCATTGATTAATGAAGGAACCAATAAAATGTTAAGAATGATTTTGAGTAGCGATACCAGGA
>NW_022103927.1:2386157-2387776 GCF_000313985.2 Echinops telfairi | reverse complement strand
TGTAATCATGCCCCCTAAAGAGATAGATAAGCCTTGGTTAGCAATAAACATCTCTCTCCTGCTCTCTCCCCTGCCCTCTCGGTCCACACTGTGCACAGACCTGGATGGTAAGATTATGGCCATCCAGGAGGTGAGTATGCTACTATGAAATGTGTCAGACTTCTTTATTTTACTCTCTCTCCTATATATCTCATGCTTTCTGACTTTATTATAATCTTTATACAGGTATATATCTTAACTGTACAATTGCACTTACTGAACCTGTGATAAGTTGTGGGGGGCTGGCCTTTCCCCCACAACTATATACATATCTACCAGGCAAAATGCATTTGCACCTCTAGAAAGAATTGTTCACACTACTGCTAGTTTTCTACACACTAGCCTCCATGCCTATGGAGTTATGAAATAACCTAGCAAAGAAAATCAAAGGTGAAAAATTCCTGTAGAATATGATTATTCCCAGAAGGCCTACTTGACAGTGCTAAGTTTCTGTATTGAAGACACCCAATGATATATTTTGCTCATTTTTAGGTCTAGGATGACTTCCCTATATGTAATGTTTAATGTATATTTTGAGATGCATATTGATTTATATTGATTTTACACCCAGATGTTCAACACTGATTATCTCAGAGTAGCTGCATTATATAAGAATTTTAGAATTTCATTTGTTCTTTCTCTCACACAACATCTTTTAATTTAATTTTATAATAAATGGTGGTGTACCAAATCATGTGCTACTCCACAGGAGCTGAAAGAGATAAACCACATTTGCTTGTGGCAGTAGGGCTAAATCCTGACGACATTATCACTTGAAGTGACAAAGGCAAGTTGCAAAAGGAAACACAAAATGTGATGGCATTTATGGGCATGTTTGAAACACATAAAATATTATGTGTCATTTTGTAAACATACATAGTAAAATTATGAAAGCATTCATGCACAAACTAAATTCCAACTTGAATTCCATGCTTCTTTCTGGAGAAGGAAGAAAAAGAAATGAAGCAGTAGGAGTTAGCCATATCTAAACATTTCATTTATAAACATTTCATATCGAAAACATTTCTTTTGAAAAAGTCTGAAGACAAGATGATGTCAAGATGTAAATATCGTTACATCTGAGTATAGAATGTCTAAATTTGTTTGGTATGTTTTTCTGCATGCTTGAAGCGTCATTTAAACTGTTTGAAGAAGTAAAAAGGTACATTTAAAATTAACCTTTTGCTGTACGGCTGGCACTATGCTGGGAACCCTGTTTTCCCCAAATGAAGTATCCTATCCAGTCCTGCCCTGAGGAAGGTTACAGTCTGTGGGAAAATAGGGTTAAGTTTACCTGAGGCAATCAGTTGGCACAGCAGGTAATACTCTTGTTATAGGCATTCAGAGAAGGGAGCAGCAGAGCTGAGGACCTGGGTTTGATCCCGGTCTTGTAGGAAGAGGTGGACTTGAGTACGAAGAGCATGCACGAAAGCTTGAAGTTCGTGGGCAGCTCCTAAGCACAGGAGGAGATCGGGGAGGTTTGGCAAGTGTGGGGTGTCGAGGTCCTGTTTAAGGAGTGGTGAGCAGGAAGGACAGATGAAATGGTGACCCCAATGTGTATTTCCTCAGGTCTCAATGCA
>NW_022103927.1:2352792-2354471 GCF_000313985.2 Echinops telfairi | reverse complement strand
AACCAGTGTAGTAATGTTCACCTTAAAATGAAAACCAACAATATAACATCGTGTGTTAAATAGAAGGCAATAGAGGAAATGCAGGTAAAACTGTACAGCTTGTGTTAGCACACCTGGTCATGAAGCCTCAGCAGGTACGACTAACCTTCCTTCTTCATTATTTTTCCTTGACTTTTAGCCAAGTGGATTCTCACAAGGGGATCTTCCTTGGAGCTGTTTTTCCTTAGAGCTGTTGTTGTTGGTCCTGTACCATCCTTACCATTGTTATATTCACGCGATTGTAGCAGCTGATGTGTCATTGGTGTCTCCATCACTTTTCTCGACCTCTAGTTTACAAAGTGTGATGTCCTTTTCCAGGACTGGCCCTTCCTTGATAGCAACATGTTCACAGTACATCAGACAAAGTCTTGCCATTGTTACTTCTTAGGAGCCCTTTGGCTATACTTCTTTTAAAACAGTCCATTGTACTTTCCATATTCTTCACAAGATAATTCAAATGCATTTTCCTTATTCCTGGTCCAGTTCTTACATGCATATTAGGTCTATGAAAATACCATGACTTGGATCAGGTATGCATTAGTTCTCCACTTGACACCTTTGCTCTTTAACGCTTTAAATAGTTATTGTGCAGAAGATTGGTCCAATGTAATACATTGCTTGGTTCCTTGACTGCTGCTTCCATGAATGTTAACTGTGTATCCCATTAAAATAAAATCCTTAACAACTTAAAATAAAAAGAAAGAATGAAAGAAAAATTAAATGGGGAAATTTACAACAGACCCTAATGAAATTAAGAGGTTAATTCCACAGTACTATGAAGGCCTGTACTCCAATGAGTTTAACAACTTGGATGAAATGGACACATACCTGGAAAAACTATGCCTCTCCAGATTATCCCAGATAAACACCGAGAACCTCAACAGGCCATAACAATAGAAGAAATAGATAAGGTTATCAAGGAACTACCAACTAAAAAAATCCCATGGGCCAGATGGCTTCACAGGAGAATTTTCCCAAGCATTCAAGGAAGAGCTGACACCAATCCTACATAATCACTTCCAGAACATAGAAAGGGATGGCAAACTCCCGAACACTTTCTATGAAGCTACTATAACACTGATATCTAAAGTGGACAAGGAGCCCACAAGAATTGAAAACTACAGACCAATATCTCTAATGAACACCAATGCAAAACTCCTTGACAAAATATTGGCCAATAGAATACAAAAGTATATAAAAGGAATAATTCATTGTGACCAAGTGGGATTCATTCCAGGGATGCAGGGCCGGATCATTTTCCAAAAGTCCATAAACATTATTGACCACATTGACAAGAAAAAGGATAAGAACTGCATAATATCTATAGATGCAGAAGAAGCATATGACAGCATCCAACACTCATTCCTGTTTAAGACACTCAAGAAAAGAAGAATGGAAGGAAAATTCTGCAATGTAATAATAAGTCATATATGAAAATCCAACAGCCATGTAGTAGTGAATGGAGAAAAGATGAAAACAATCCCACTGAAAAAGGGGAGCAGACAGGATACCTCTTACCCTTTTTATATTCAACAGTAAAAGAAAAGATATTAAAGGAATTCAACTGGGGAAAGAAGAGATGAAGCCATCATCATTCACACATGATATGATTTCATATATTGAAAACCCCAAAATCTGCA
>NW_022103927.1:2349786-2351385 GCF_000313985.2 Echinops telfairi | reverse complement strand
CCGAAGATAACACACCTGTGCACATCAAAAGACTTCACCAAGAGAGTAATAAGAGCACCCACAGACTGGGAAAACATCTTTAGCAGTGACACATCAGACAAAGGGCTTATTACTAAAGTATACAATACTCTGCTACCCCACAACAACAGCAAAAAGCCACTGAAGAAGTGGGCAAAAGACATGAACAGAAATTCCTTAATGGCAGAAATTCGAATGGCCAATAAACACATGAGAAAATGTTCCTGATCATTAGCCACAAGACAAATGCAAATTAAGACAACTATGAGATACCACCTAATACCCTAAAGATAGCCCAATTTAAAAAAATCAGAAAGCAACAAGTGCTAGAGAGGGTGTGATGAGATAGAAACTCGCATCCACTGCCGGTGGTCCAGGAAATATGTGCAGCCACTATGGAAATCGATCTGGCAATACCTAATACAAATGGAAATTGAACTACCATATGATCCAGCAATCCCTCTACTGGGCATATACGTAGAAGACGTAAGAAACAGACCAAGACCAGGAATCTGCACTCCAATGTTCATCGTGGCACAGTTCACAATCACGAAGACCTGGACACAATCTAAATTTCCATCAACTGATGAATAGATTAAAACACTGTGGTATATATGCAATGGAGCACTATGCAGTCCTAAAATGCAGCAACAAACACACGAAGCACATTGCCTCATGAGAAGAGTTGGAGAAAATTATGGTAAGCTAAGTTAGCCAAGCACAAAAGGACAAGCACAACATGAATCCACTGAGGAAAGCTCAAAATGTACAATTGGCATAGAGGCTAAGCTACTTACTGCATAAATCCTGGGTCAAGGTCCAGGCATTTTGCCAGGGTCCGACCCAATTCAGGGATGCATATGGTAGCCAACTGAAAAGGAGGGGGGGAAAGAGAAGGGAAAGAAAAAAAAAAGGGTGATGAAGAAAAGAGCACTTATACACCCATGGGGAGGGTTTTGTTTATGTCTCCACAGGAAAGGGAGAGAGAGACTAGACCCCATCCCAGAGTGTCAAGCATTGAGAGCAGCACACGGGCGTGGAGGAGCAAACTAATAGAGAAGACAATGGGGCTGGAGCCAAGCCAAACCATGTTGACCCCTTCCACAGAATAAGGAAATACAGGGGACAGCATTGAAGATATAGCCTGGGGAGAGAGGCGGGTCTGTCTAGATAACAGGGAACAAACTAAAAGAGAGAGACAGAGAGAGAGAACCTCATCATTTCCCACAAAGCCCCAGAGATGACATCCCTGCTCAGAGCAGCCAATGCACAGAGAGGTCCATAGGACCAGCCCCACTACGAGATACAATGTTCCCTCACTGACCCATTTCATTACAGGAGACAGCACTGGAGACACTGTATGGAAAGTGTCCCTGGTCTGCCTCATCACAGTGGGGCGAAACGCAAAGGGAGTGCAATGGGGCAGCAACGGGAGCAAAGTAACCAAGTCCTGGAAGAATCCTGAAAATAGACTTCTGACTTGGGATACAGGTTTGGCATCTCATCAGACCTGATTGGAAGACATAAATAAGGATCAGCAGACAGACCTAGAACTGTCTATTGTTTTTGTTTGTTTGTTTT
>NW_022103927.1:2343356-2347857 GCF_000313985.2 Echinops telfairi | reverse complement strand
TAATTGCATTCTGACAAAATTAAACCATTCTGTTACAGGCCATTGGGTCAGTTCTGACTAATAGCAACACTATGTTCAACAGAATAAAACACCATTCTCTCCGGCATCATCATCACAATATTTGTTATGTTTAAGCCCATTGCTGCAGCAACTGTGCCAATCCACCTTATCGTTGGCCCTCTACTTTACCAAGCATGATGTCTTTTTTCCAGGGACTGGTCTTTCCTGATGACATGTCCAAAGTACATGAGATGAATATAAAGTGAGCAAATCAGGTTGAACTCAAAGTCAGTAAGTTAGATGATAGGTCAGATGGCAGGCTGCTGATGGCTCCCAGGATCAGCAGGCAATATGGCAGACCATTGACTCAAGTCCAAAGAATCAGAGGCTGATGAAACAGATGTATGATGCAGGCCCAGCAAAAAGCAAGCAACTTTCTCCACCAGGTCCATTTATATAGAAATTGAGTCATAACCTGATGAAATTTCCTTTCAATTACATCAGACTACTCTTAGTCTCTTCCACCATGTTTCTGTCAATTTGTCATAGTTTGGTGGTTTGCTAGAAACCACAATTTTTAGAGGAGTGGTGTTACATCCATTGTATGAAAAAACGTACAGAAGAACATTTCCACTCTCTGGAAGTACAGTGCTGCATGTGATAAGATAATGTGATAATGTCCATATGCCTCGAAGGAACTCCAGATAATACAAATGATATCCACATTTACACACGGACCACTGAAACTAGTGATGAAGACACTGAAGAGCTCTTCTAATTTCTTTAGTCTGAAATTGATTAATCATGCAAGATGGATGATAATTTTGAGCAGTTGGAATGCAAAAGTTGAAAGCAACATGACCCCAGTGCCACTTTCCACACTGGACTAGATTGGAGCATGTACATAGGTATAGGCAAAAAATAAAACTCATGATACATGGAACCCAGGAACAGGAATGGGAATAGCAATAATAAAAGGTTAGTGGGAAGGAGGGAAGAAGGGGAGAGGAAGGAGGGTACCAATCACAATGAATGGCACATAACCACACACCCCAATCCAGGGGGAGGAACAACGGAAACCAGAGGGGAAGAGAGACAGAAGGCAGTATGAGATTTGAAAATAATGAACAATCTATAATTTTTCAAGGGTCCATGAGAGGAGCTTATCCCAGGGGCTCAATGGAAAGTAAACATCTAGAAAAGAACGATGGAATATATGCACTAATATGTTGGATACAATTGTTGTATGGATTGTAACTAGAGTTGTAAGAGCCTCCAATAAAATAATCTAAAAAAAAAAGAGTTTTGCAAGATTAACTATTTGTTCATTGCAAATGTCTTTTTATCAACAACATAAACAGCAAAGGTACACATCAACCAAGCCAAATGTAATATACAGGAATCAAATTGACTCTATCCTCCAAACCAGATGATGGAGAAGCTCAATGTTAGCATCCAGAATGAAGACTGGAGCTGACCGTGGAATAGATCATCAGTTGCTTATATGTAAGTTCAGAATGAAGGCAAATAAAATTAAAACAAACTCACCAAAGGCAAAATACTTGAGTATATACCACGTGATTTAGAGAACATCTCAAGAAGAGTTTTGACATATTGAACATTAATGACAGAGGTCCGGTAACCTGTAGGATGACATCAACAATATCATACACGAAGAAACTAAAGGTCCTTAAAAAGCAAGTGTTTCAGGCAGGGTTCTCTAGAGAAACAAAACCAAGACCCTTATTATTTATATATATAACACGAGGGAATATAACAGCTAATTAGTTCATACAGCAGTACAGAGGGTTCAGTTCAAGTTCAACTCACTTCCGTAGAACAGTTAATATACTGGAAGTCCTTCAACTCATGAGGGCTGCTGGGTCCAAGGTCAAGGAAGCAGACAGCTGAGTCTTCCCTCGGGTAATGCAGGCAGATTCTGTCCACAGGCCGCAAACACGAAGGCAGGTGAACAACAGCCAGCAGCTCAGGAACTTAGTGAATTAGGTGTGGGTGGGTGGGAGATTGAAATCAAGCAATGAAAGACAACAGGATCCACCAGCCTCAAATTCAAGTAATATATGCATAAGCAGTGTGGTGAAGCGGGTCTCAAAGGAACCTGAAGTTCTAGCAACATGATCCATGGGTTGGCTTGTCCCACATGGAGTTTAGCTCACAAGTTAAGACAGAGAACTAGCTAAATCAGCTTCACGCTGCTGCCATCACCAGCGGGCCTTGCTGAGCCATTTATCTCTTTGCCCTCCAATCAAAGTGCAGCCTGATTAATCCCACATGTTCCTATTGATCAGATTGGCACAATAAACCTACGTATCACAGCAAGACATAAAGAAAAGGTCAAAATAAGTGTCAATGTAGATTATCAAACTTGCTCTTGAATATAGAGTGGTTGATACAAATGAAAGAAATGAAATAAAAGAGCTGAAAAGAACATTTCAAAGGCCAGCTCAAGATGACAACAACATAATAGCAGGAAATGTGCACAGAACTGGTGTTAAAAACCAAAAGAATGAGTTCAGTATTTCTTAAGCAGAAAGGATTGAAGAAAAAATTCAGGCCCCAAGTTGCAATATTGAAAAATCTATTGGCAAAATATTGAATGATGAATAAACCTTCAGAAATTCAAAGAAATAGAGTCATAAAACCAAAAATCATTGATTGGCATGCCCTCATTTTAAGAGGTAACACATGATCAAGAACTGATGCGTCAGTCAGGGAACCTGGAAGACAGCTGCCACACACCTACAACAATAGGTCCATTAAAAACAAACAAACCGAAAACAAAATGTTGGAGAGAGTGTGGAGAATTTGGAGCCCTTATACACTGATAGTGGGCTTGTCAAGGTGTTCGACCATTGTGAACACTGATGTGGCACGACCTAAAATAACTGGAATAACTCAGTTCTGCTGAGTAGACACCTCAAAGAAGTAACAGCACAAACAGACATATGCTTCCCTATGGTTACCACAGCGAGTTCATAATAATAATAAGCTGGAAATAGCTCAAATGCCCATCAGTGGAAGAACTGATAAAGAAACTCTGGTACATAAACACAATGGAATACTGTGCATCCCTAAAAAACAGTGATGAAACCACGAATGTCCTCATGACATGGATGAACCAGAAAGCCATGAAGCTGACTGAAGTTAGTCGATCACTAAAAAAGAAACATTGGATGGGCCCCCACTGTAAGGATAAAGACTAAGATGAAGGCAAACTTCTGTTCTCAGGTCAGGTAATTTTCTAATCCATTCTGTGTCTGCCTAATGCTCATGATCTATATCTCATCTACTTCTTTGTCCATCTTAGTAGCCACTTTGACAGAGGCCTCCCTCAGCTGCAGTCAGTTTCTATGTTGAGGAGAGAAGGAGAAGACAAGTCATCTCCTGACATAGGACATTGTTCTGTGATCACCCCAGATCAACAGACACTCCCACCAGGGTGCTCAGTGAACCTCAATGGCAATTCAAGTAGACAAGGTCAGGTAGGTCTGCGTTGGCGAAGGGAATCATACATCTGTTGGTGAGTTACCTAGATTGGCCAATCTGCCATTGGGAAAAATGATTAACCTTACACATATAGATCCCCACCACCACCACCCAAGGTGAGAATATGCCTAGTATTATGTTTCTAATTGGCCACTGTTGAACCAGTGTGTATCCAGCCTTTGGTAACACAGGACTTTAGGCTCTGTCCTTTTAAGGTGCACAAGCACAATGTCCTTCACAGGTTACAAGGCTCTGATTTGGAACCCCCACCACTAAGCAAACTGCACTTTGTCCTAAAATCACCTGCAGTGCATTTAAGAAACTGTACGACTCTCGTGGATTAAGACTAAAGTGCCCTAGTGTGAGAAGAAGCCGACAAATGTCAGTTCAGGAATGCCATATACTATTTCAAACTCTCTTCATTTTAATGACAGATCTTAATGTAGCAGGCAAGATTCTTCTTTTTTGAATGAGCGTGATTGATTGATCTTTGTCAAAACCTAAATTTTGCAAAAGTATTGTCCAATCACTTGAATATTTTATCTCTACAGGCCAACAATATATCAAACTATGTATTTTGGTCCAAAAGTTAATTCTACTACATTAGCTAAATTAATATATGATCAATATAATTATCACATACCCTATGTTGGGTGATTTATAATGTTCCCAAGAAAAGGATAATCATGTCTCTCAAATGGACCACTACCACTTGTTTACCATACTGTGTGGCTTGTGTGTTACTGGAAGACATGTCACTGGAATTTCAAAAGCCAAACTGAACAGGTTTCTTTCAGGTGAGCTTCCAAACTAAGAATAGAATACAAGGAAGGAAGCAGCTGTCCACTTCAGAGGAGTTAATGACTAAAAACCTTACGCGCAGCATCAGGACACAGTCAGATGGTCAGATACTGAAGGCCTAATGAAGAGAAGGAGAACTTGGTCAGACCGAGTGCCAGGAGATGAGCCCCTCAGGTCAGAGGGCACTCAGTCC
>NW_022103927.1:2328732-2342510 GCF_000313985.2 Echinops telfairi | reverse complement strand
TAGAGGGAGAGTGGGTTGGAAAGCGGGAACCGATTATAAGGAACTATATGTGAGCTCCTCCTTGGGGGCCGGACAACAGGAGTGGGTGAGTGGGGGGATGTCAGACAGGGCAAGATATGACAAAATAATAATTTATAAATTATCAAGGACTTATGAGGGGTGGGGGAGCGGGGAGGGAGGGGAAAAATGAGGACCTGATGCCAGGGGCTTGAGTGGAGAGGAACTGTTTTGAGAATGATGAGGGCAATGAATGTACAAGTGCGCTTTACAAAATTGATGTATGTATGGATTTTGATAAGAGTTGTATGAGCCCCTAATAAAATGATTTTTAAAAAGACCTTAATAATCAGAACTTGGAATGTATGAAGTAGGAATCTAGGAAAATACGAAATGGAACACACAAAGATTGAGATCCTAGACATTATTGAGCCATTTAAAATCAGAGAATAATGAGGTTTACTGTGCCAGAATGACACCATCAAGAGGAAAGGTGTGGAATTCATTGGCAGGAAGGATATATCTTTCTTTCTTTTAATGTAAATCATATTTTGGGGACTCTTACAGCTCTTATAAAATCCATATATCAATTATATATAATTATATCAATTATATCAAGCACATTTGTACACATGTCGCCATTATACTTTTCAAAACATTTCCTTACTACTTGAGCCTTTGGTATCAGCTCCTCTTTTTCCATCCCTCCCCCAAGCTCCACCATCATGAACCCTGATAATTGTATATTGTTATTATTTTCATAATTTACACCATCCACTATCTCACAGGTTTCTGGTTTTTGTACCCCCTCAGGGATGGGGGTCGATAGGGCATATGTCAATCATAGTGATCAGTTCCCCTCAAAAAGGATATTTCTAGATCGATCTTGAAGTGCAATATTATCTGTGATAGATTTATATTTACCCCTCTTTAAGGAAATTGAACAATACAACTAATATTCCAATTTAAACACCAACCAGGAGAGCTAGTGATGAAGAATTTGAAGAATTCTGCCAATGCTTCCAGTCTGCAATGGATAAACATGCAATTAAGAAGCATTGATAATTATTGATGATTGGGATATTTCATATAAATGAGAGTATATGATGTAAGATCTCTTGTGTTGCCCCTGAAGTACCATTCAGCGGCCAATAGAACCCTGGTGACACAGGGGGAAGCACTCATCTGGTGTGCTAGAATGCATTCTCAGTAGAAACAAGACCAATGATATTTTGATATCTCTATCTATCTATCTATCTATCTATCTATCTATCTATCTATCTATCTATCTATCTATCCATCCATCAATTTATCTGTCTACCTATATCACACTTCTACAAGTGTGAGCAATTCCCTTATACATACTACTCTTTCTATCTCTCTCTCTCTATCTATATCTGTATATTAATATAGATGGATAGAGAAATATGTCAAGGGAATGGCTCACGCTATACAGAAGTGAGTAAGTACAATCTGGCTCAAATCTATGGGTCAGATGGTAAACTGGAGACTTAACCTGACCCAGGAACTGCTGTGGTTGGTCAACCAGGAAGCAAGGAGACCATCCAGTAGCAGGAAGACCACAGGCTGGTGGAGGTAGAAGCAGAAAAATTCAAGGTCAACAGGTCAGGCTTCTGACTGAAGAGTAAAAAAAAATCCAAGTAGGCATTCATTATGGTAGGCCAAATAGCTCCCAGATTGCCAGGCAATATAGCAGGCTGCTGGCTCAAGGCCAAAATACTAGGGTCAATGAGACAGATGTAGGATCCAGATCCAGCAAGGAGGAAGTGGCAAGTCTGCCCACTAAATCTGCTTACTTAAGAGTAGGTCACGCCCCTGAGGAAACTTCTTGTCAATTGCAGCAGAGCTATGACCTGGGTAATGAGGTTGTCTCCTCCCTAATCCTCTTACATCTGCTTTACCATTCACAGTAAATTCCATCATGGAGTTGTTTAGGTTAGGTCACATCAGGGGGAAACACCAATTGCTATACTACTAAGAATCCTGGCCCAACCACGTTGACACAAAACCAAATTAACACAGTTGCAAACCTAAATTTCAGCGATTTGAGGTCTCAAGTCACCAGCTCCTCTATGAGAGAAAGATCTGGTAGTTTGTTTTATAAGGATCCCAGCCTGGGGAACCTCTGTGGAGTTCTGCTCTACCCCATGGGTCACTCTGAGTCAGAACTGACTGCACGGCAGTGAGTTGGATGCACTTTCTTCCCCAGTAGGAGTAAGTTTCCAACAATCACTCATTCCATATCATGTAATCCTGCTTCATGGTTTCTCAATGACTGAACAATCATCTATTGTATGTCAAGACCACATGTGTTCATCTGTTGATAGACATTTGGATTGTTTGTACCAGTTAGTACTTGTGAATTCTGCTTTTGTAAGCATTCATATACCAGTGTTTGTTTAAATACTTCTTTTTAATTCTTTTTGGGCAGCACCTAGCACTTGAATTGCTGGTTACTTGCTGAACCTAGGGTTAGCATTTGAAGGAACCAATGATATGTTCTTCACAATACTTACACCCTCCCCCCACTCCCAACACCAGCAATACTTGAGGGTTATATGTGAGTGGTGGAAAAGCTTGTGGCAAAGTTCCATTAACTATTAATTCAAATATTGCACATACTTTTTGAAGTATCCTAATAATTACTAATGTATAAAATCATGCAAAACAAACAAACAAACAAAAAGAATTGCAGAATAGAAAGCAACACAGGACGCAATTCTCTGGGTATTCACGTACAAAGCCTGAATATTTTTTAATATTAGACCTTTTATTCAGGCTCTGGGATGGGGCCCATCCACATGTGTTTGTTTATCACCCATGGACTGATCAGGTAGGTATGACTTTCAATGATGCGAATAGGCCAAATCAGAGCAGTGAGTGGTGGAGTTCAGCTGTAAAACATACACAAAGGCCCCTGAAGCAGATACTAATTAGGCCAGAGGAGCCTCTTCCCTGGGACACTTCTTCCAGTCCCTGTCCTCCACCTATTGCCTTAAGTGGTTCCTCCTCAGAAAGATTTCCCCTCTTCTCTCCTCATGTCCTCAACTAGAGTGGATCCTTCTGCAATACCTCTTTCCATTCACAGAACAGAAAGCTACCAGATGAATAGATTCCCTTTCAGATAACATTTCGCATGTTACAGGTGTCATGGATTTGAATTAGCAAATCATTCTCATAAATAATAATATAACCCTTTGAATATATTGATATGGTATGTGAAATGTTATTGTGCTATATGATTTATTATATTATGATATTATATAATAAAATTTGAGTAACATATGAGCCATCTTATGGACATTGTAACACTTAGGGGTTTTATCTATTGTGACCTGTGTATGTGGAGACACTCCCTGAAAATATCCTAATGTCATATCTCCCAAAACACTACCTACAGGGATGGTTTTCTTTTTATTCAGGGTATATTTCAGTGATTCTTAACCTTCCTAATGCTGTGACCCTTTAATACAGTTCCTCATGTTGTGGTGACCCTGTATGTGGGCCTATCTGCATGTGGGCAGACCTGTTTGGAGACGGATAGAGGAGGGGTGTCATAGTTCCTAAGACCATCAGAAATATGGTCTTAGGTGACCCCTGTGAAAGGGTCTTTCTACCCCCAAAGGGGTCACGACCCAAAGGTTGAGAACCACTGGTCTATTGTCAATTAAATGAAATAAAAGACATGGTAAAAATACAGTGGTGAGACTGGTGAGTTTATGTGATCAGAAGTGTTTCATAAAATCCTGGCATCTGCATAAATGATGTCCATGCGTTTTCTTTAGATCTTTGCAGAAGAATCTGCATCTTAGAATAACCATTATACATTACTCTGTATGATGGACACACACCCAAAGTAGAGGTGACCACCTCACGGGAAGAAGCAGTCTAATGGTACAAAGCTGTACACAGAGCTCCAATGTGTCTCCCAAGGGTCAAACTGGCACAATTCTCAGGGAATGTAAGACAAAAGAATACTTCATTAATGAGGCACAAGAGATTTCATCCACTAGAGTCAAAAGATTGTAAATACTTCCCCTACACTGACTCAGATCTACTTGATTCATCTAAGGTGACGAGAAAACACATTGTACCTTCTAGAAGGCTCAGGAGTGGGTCCATCTCCATGCTCTTCCTGGGGGCACGACCTTTAACTTTAGCAGTGGCACATGGGAGAACCAGCCCTGGTGAACTCTCCTCTGATAATATCTGGATGAACTATAACATCATCGCAGGTGCCAGGAGATGGGTGATGAGTGAGGGCCCTCTCTTATTGGTAGTATCTGTAGGCATATCAACAGGTATAACAACTAAAAGCAAGTTTAATGGATAAAGTCCTGATAAGTTAGAGTCCCTGGTTCTAGAGACTGATTCTGGCTACATGAAAATGTCTTCTTTCTCTAGTCTGTCTTCCCCGGTGCTGGCTCTCATTCCTGCAACCTCCTTTTCTCAACAGCCTTCCTTGTTTCACTGCATTAACGTGTCTGTTAATCTCTTTCAACTATTTGTTCACATAGTTACTCTAAAAACTTTTATTTAGCACTAAATTATACTATGGAAAGAAATAAATGAATTGACACTTTCCCTTCTTGCAAGTATCTTACATTCTACGTAAGGTAACAGATGGTAAGTGCGTGCCTATCCCGGCATTGCAATCCTACAGAAATGATCATAATGTTGTAACCCCTCCTGGGGACTTTTAGGGAAGGTTTCACAGAGAGATGATGGTCACACTGAGCTTTGAAGGAGGAGACAGAAGGGGAGTAATGTTGGGATTATTAAACCCATATGGTGTGCATTGGAAATTTTACATAATAATTAATAACTGTTGACAATGAAAGCAAGGAATAGAAAGGGAAATATGAGTGTGGACAGGCAGGCAGCAGCAGCCATGTAACACACAGCTGTATATTTTGCCTAAGGAGCGACAGCTCTGAAATCAGCGGAACATCAGCGGAACATCGATGCAGAATTAGCAGCACAGTCTGCCTGCAGTCAGACTTGCCTTTGGAGACTTTGCTCTGGTGCATGCGCAGAGCAGACGTCTGCTCCTGGGAAAACCTTAGAGAGTTGAAGAGTGGAAAAAGCACAGTAGAAGTGAGTGATGAGTCTGTGACGTTTGAAATTATAATGCATCCCAAAATCCACCGAGTACTATGACTCAGCTTGACATTTCAAATTACTTATATTTTAGGGTCTTCTATAAAATTAGCATAGAATTTGGCTTGAAGAGATGAAGACTATGAGAGTTAAAGTTGTGATTTTTCTTGTCCAAGTGGCAGGTAGTGGACTCTGAGTCAAGTGCACAGCTTGTTGTTTTCAAGGTATTTGCATAGGACTACTTTTAAATTTTTTACTTAACCTACCTGTTTAACGTTTTTCTAATTCTAATTTTTTTCTCATGTATTTTTCTTTCTTTCACCCAATTGTGTTAGGACCCAATCCAGACATCATACCATTCCATAGCTCAATCTTATTAAGCCATGTTGTACATTATCAGTTTCAAAACATTTTTTTCCTTCTTGTACTTCTTGCTATCAGCTCCCTCTTATCCTCTCCCTGCTGCCTTCACCCACACCCCCTGCACCCCCAGCAGGAACTCTTATTCTAGAGATTGCCTTTCACCATAATTGAGATGTAGGATCAACATGGTTATCAGACAGAGTATTGTAGAGATGACCGTAGTAGATTAAAATGATCAATTTGACTTGAATGGTTAAAACCTTGTCATTTGATCTCTCTACTTTGTGCTTGATCTGGTTGTTAATAGTTTTTCAATATTTTCTGGTTTTTCTCATATTGTGGTTTATTTCTGTTGTATTTTGTCTTTGTTGTCAACCTTCTTGACTCTTTGCTAAGAATTTTTTTTTTATGTTCTTCGGTAGATGAAACCCAGGATGGGTGAATCTATAGAGATAACAGGTTTGATTGTTAATAGAAAAATTATAACTACAGTAAAGACATTTCCCATAAGCCTTTCACTTAGATACTTACTATCATCTCTGTCCAGAATCTGACATTTATGTCCAGAATCTGACATCCTTGGACTCCTGAGGCTGACAGGTATAGACATTTTCCTTGTATTTGATGACCATGCCTATGTTGAAGTGTGTTGGTTAATTATTTTGTAAAATGTCTCTCACTTGGCATTTGTCTGGTGTTAGTCTCATGAGGAGATTGGGGTTATGGAGTTTAAATTTTTTTCTATCTTGATTTCTTCATTTTTGGTAGAAGACCACGGGGGCTAAGTGTCAATTTCATCCATCATCTTGTTGATAGCTGTAAACTGGTTTAGATCTTGATCAGAAGTACATTAAGTATATAGGTCTAGTTCAGAAGGCTTTACATTTCACAGTATTACTCATCTTTCCAATTCATGAACAGAGAATGTCTATGTATTTGTTCTTTCATTTCTCTCAACGCTATTATGTAGCTTTCAGACTGTTAATTTTGTTTGCATTTTGATCTATTGCCTCAGAATTTCATTTTGGTATATTACTGTTAATTATTGCTATGTGGAAATGTATTGGTGGTTATACATTTTTTAAAAAGTTATCATTTTTCTATCCTTATTAGTTTTACTATTTTTCTGTTTATGGTTATTTCTTTGGGTTTTCTACAGAGACAGTGATGTCTTCTGTGAACAAAGACAGCTTTATTTCTTTCTTCCCAGTCTGTATGTTTTATTTATTTATTTATTTTGTGTTGTTGTGCTTGTTAGGAATTCTAGTTAAATAAGAGTGTTCAGAGAGAATATCCTTGCTCTGTTATGAAACCAAAGGAAAAATGTGTAGTTTTCACCATTAAACACGATGTTGGCTGTAAGTTTGTATAGATGTACTCTATCAAGTCAACTCCTTGAACATTTTTCAACTTTTTTTTTTTTTGGGCGGGGGGTGGAATTAAAATGTAAGCAATAATTTTGAATGCTCTCAAATGCTTATTGTGATTTGATTGTATGTTTTTTTCTTTAGTCCATGCTTAATTTTTCTGTATTACAATTTTTTTCCCCTTAGCTAGTTGATGTAGGATATTACATGAACTGATTTTTAATTTTTGAACCACTTTCAGGGCTGGAATAAATACCACTTTGTTGTAGTATATTATTCTTTTCATACATTATTGGATTCAACTTTTTAGTCTTTTGTTGAATACTTTTGCATTTATGTTCATGAGTAATATTGAGTGATAGTCTTCCTTTGTTATATATTTGTATCTGGTTTTGATATTACTCACTGCCTTCGAATCTATTCTGACTCATAGAGACCCTTTAAGCCAGAGTATAGCTGTCCCCATGAGTTTCCAAGACTTCTACTGTGGATGGAGTAGAAGCCTCATCTTTCTCCCATCTAGTTTCTGCTGACTTTGCTGTTGCAGGCCAATGAGCAATCCACTATCCCACCAGGACTCCTTGTTTAGATATTAGGGTACTGCTAGCTTCTAGAATGAGTTGGGAAATATTCCCTCTGCTCTTACTTTCTGAAAGAGATTATAGAGAATTTATATCATAGCTTTTCTTAAGCTTGTAGAATCCACGAGCGTTTCACTGTGTTGAATATCATTATGACTTCTAAATGAACAGAATTTTGGAAAAGTAATGAAATGAAATTCTTTGATTTCTCTCCCATTTTTCTATATATGTATATTTCAATAATTTAGTAATATTTTAAGATATTTATAATGTGAGCATAGGAATTCATTTAAATCATACACATTAAATATATTTTTCTAGTTGGGTAATTCCACTATTCTTACTTTTCTGGGTATTGTGGGGTTTAGAACTAGGTAATATAACCTTCATTTCTCTGATTATTCTGTAGCTTGTATTAATCTCCTTTCCTCCCCTTTTGTCCACTTCCTTCCTTCCTCCTTTCCTCCCAGTAGACTGGTTTTCTATCACAAGGCAGAAGATTGTTGTAAATAACATTTCTGTCCAAGGGATTACTGGTCTTTGAAATATCCAAAGACCTGGTTTTGGATTATTAACCCACAAAACTCAGTTCTCATAGGAGGGTGAAACTGACTTTTTTTAGTGCTTTTTTGTTTTTTATTTGGCTCAGCCTCAGGGGCATAATACACCACCATGGATGAATGTGGAGAGAGTAGGAGGAGTAATGAGATATAAGTTCAGCAGATACCTTAAGCTGCCATATAATATCCGAAACAGGGAAATATTATACCAAATATGAATTGAGGGGAGAGTAACTTTGGTGGAAGGCTGAATAACGTACCATTTATGTGCATTATATTAGTGTATACAAATAACACTACACTGGATCACTTAACAATATTGATGTTGTCAGCTGTCACCCAGTCACTTCCAATTCTGGATGAACCCACACGTGCAGAGTAGAACTGGGCTTTGGGATTTCCAAGGATGTGACCTTTGGGAAGCAGATCACCAGGCTTCCCTTTAGAAGTTCCTCTGATTGATGATACATGTCAATCTTTTAGCAAGTAGGAAAGTGCTTGCTCATTTGTTCCACCTAAGGTCTCAGTATAATACAATAGGACACGTTGTGAGGTGGAGTGATATAATAATCCATATCAAAATAATATGTCTAATACCTTATCTTAGAGTATTTTTAAACCTCAGAACCATCTGAACTCATATTCCTGTCACTTTTAACTACAACCTCAAACCAGATTCCTTTTTTGCATATCAGTTACACCGTGCACCTTGTTGTCCATTGGTGTGAGGAATGCTACTGTGTCAGGGGAGTAGGACAGCATCTATCTCTGCCTAAAATATTCTGCTCATCACTAACATCCTAACTTTCTTCAAATTTCCTGCTCAAAGCTTCTTTATCAGAAGTGATGTTACAAAGAAACATTTCTTGTTATTCTATAACTTACTTCTTTCTTACTCTGAATTAAGTGAAGGTTTACAGACCTGACCAACATTCAGCAATTCATTCGACAAATCACGCACATTCTGATTTAAGTCATCCATTGCAATTGCCTGATGTATCACAGCTTATCCCTCTTCCTCTTTGTGTTTCCTGTTCTCATTTCCTCCTCTTTCCAGACCCTCTGAATTTTGTTCCTGGGCAAGTCCAGCCCTTTTGATCTTCTATGGTTGATTATGGTTACAATGAGGAGAGCTCCTTGCCAAACATGACTCCTGTTGGCCTGCTCCACCAGTCCATGGGAAGGATGCATTGTATCCATTTGTCTTCCATCTCTATTTTTACATCTGGGAGGAAAAGGCCCAATAGTTGCATCTGTGCTGTTCCCTAACTCCAGGTGTTCACTATTTTTCAAATAAAGGAAAACGTTTTTATTTTTTCACAGAAATTTCGACAACTTTCCAGACTACTCAGCATAAAATAATTGCTTAGGCATATTTGTGGAATGAACAAAATAAAGTCTTAAGGAGTTTATAGTGAATTACAAAGTTTTCGGGGAAAGATGGTATTAGAGGAAAAGACAGCTAGACAATTTTAGCATCAAAGAGAATGCTGAACACATGGGATTCAAGAATACAAGGTTCAACAATATAATGAGGGATTGATGAATTAATTAATTGTTCAATATATGAACTAGAGTATACCCCTTAAACTGTTGTTAACAGCTTATGGCACAGTTGGCAATGCTCTTTTCTCTTTCCCAGTAGTTTCATCTGCTACATGGAACCAGGAAACCACTCTCATTTCCCAGAATTCATCCTTCTGGGACTTTCTGAAGAGGCAGAGCTGCAGCCCCTCCTCTTCGGACTGTTCCTCTCCATGTACCTGGTCATCTTCACTGGGAACCTGCTCATCATCCTGGCCATCACCACAGACTCCCACCTCCACACACCCATGTACTTCTTCCTCTCCAACCTCTCCTTTGCTGACATCTGTTTCACCTCCACCACGGTCCCAAAGATGCTGATGAACATCCAGACACAGACCAAAGGAATTACATATGAAGAGTGCATCACCCAGATGCATTTTTTCATTCTTTTTGGGTGTTTAGAAAACTCACTACTGACTGTGATGGCCTATGACCGGTTTGTGGCCATCTGTCACCCACTGCACTACACGGTACTCATGAACCCAAGATCCTGTGGCCTCCTGCTTCTGGTCTCCTGGTTGGTGACTCTTTTGGACTCTCTATTACAAACTTTAATGGTTTTGCGACTGACTTTTTGTACAAAATTAGAAATCTCCCATTTTTTCTGTGAAGTCAACCAGGTAGTCCAACTTGCTTGTTCTAACACATTCCTCAATGACTTAGTCATGTATTTTACAACTGGACTCCTGGGTGTTGTTCCATTCACTGGGATCTTTTTCTCCTACATGAAGATTGTGTCCTCCATTTTAAAAATTTCATCAGCTGGAGGGAAATATAAAGCCTTTTCCACCTGTGGGTCTCACCTCTCTGTGGTTTCCTTGTTCTATGGTACAGCTCTTGGGGTTTTTCTTGGTTCTGCAGTTATTGAAAACTCCAGGTCCAGTGCAATAGCATCAGTGATGTACACTGTAGTCACACCCATGCTGAATCCTTTTATCTACAGTCTTAGAAACAAAGACATAAAGCAAGCCCTAAGAAAACTTTTCAGCTGAGAAACATTCTATATAATAGAAACCCATCCTTAATTTTAGAAAACTACTTTTGAGAAGAAAAAATTCAATATTATAAAACCTGTATTATTCTTTTTTCAGTACCTAAATGTGCTTATGTCCATAAATTTAGGATGTTTAGAACACAATCTGAAATGACATCTTGTGTATTCTTTTAAAAATGTGTTTTCCTTAACAAAATCTTCCTTTCAACAGGCAATTCTTTAAGGGCAACTTTGGAGTTTTATATGAAACAGAATTTTCATTACTAGCCACAGAGTATTAGCATACAATTATCTCAAAGGATCAGTGCTCATTATTATCCTGAAAGCCTATAAACCTGAGACATAAATTATAAGATTCCTATTTTGGAAAACTTCTTTCTTGTGATCAGATGTAGCATGACACATTAATCCCACCTGGGCAATTCCTTCACACTGAGGTCCTGTCAAATATGCTGAGTATAAATGTGTAAACATGTTCTTATTAAAGGGTGAAAAAGCACTGGTGGTGTGTGCAACTATTGGAAATGACTTCCAGAACCACACTGAAGACCGTACCAGCTAAGCACGCTGATGCCTCTTCCATCGTTAGAAAAATGGTAGAATGCTCAAGACTGAAATTATTCACTCCCTGAACATGATGGTTTTCCTGCCGTCCTGATAGGAGGAGATTTTGTTGTCACTGTGGGTTCAAGACTCATAGTTTCAAGGCACTTCTAGCAAATGCATTCATACCCTCTGTGGCATCAATGATACTACTGGGAATTTGCCTTTATTTTTCCCAATCAACCCAGTGCTCTCCAATCATGCTTGACTACAACATTGGCAGCACCATAGCATCTGCCTCGCTTTTGCCCTTGAGTCTCTCCCTGTATTCTGGTCAGCATCTTAGTAATTACATGTGAATCTCTTGACTTTCAGGATCCTGGGAAATACAGTGTCTTATATTTTCTCTGCAGCACAGGAAGCAGCTCTATTGAGTTACTTTTGGACCTGATAATTGAAAGGCTGGTTTTTCAAAACTGTCCATTGTTCAGTGTGAGAAAGATGAGACAATATGTTCCCATTACGATTTACAGCTTTGTCAACCCTATGAGGCCCTTCCATGAGGCACTTCAGTGAGTCAGAATCACTTGAGAGCAGTGGTAGGGAGTTGGCTGTACAGGAATGGTGAGTGTCACCCACTCTATTCCTCCAGTGTAAAATGTAGACTCGATCCAAAACCCACTGCCATGGGGCATACCTCACAGACAACAGACAGGACTGAGTAGAACTGCCTCATAGGGTTTCTGGTGTTGTACATCTTTATAGAACAGACTGTCCTATTTTTTCAACCAGGGCGCAGGTAGTGGTTTTGAACTCCCCACCCTTGGTTACTGGTCTAGCACTTTAACCAGGAGAATGCCAAACTTCCTGATACCTTGAGTGAACAAATGGATTGTGTCTATTCTAAATTCCTTAAGACTTTTTCATGTTTCCATTTTAATATATATGGCTAATTCATAATTTCATTTAGGCTTTTTATCTATTATGGCCTGTAGAGGTGTAGGCACTCACTGAGAATATCCTATCATCCTACTCCCAACACTCTACCTACAGGGATGACATTTCACTTACTCAGGGTCTATTGTCAATTAATTGAAATAAAAAACATGGTAAAATACAGTAGTGTGGTGGGGAGGCTGTATGTGATCAGAGGTGCCTCATAAAGTGCTGGCATATTGATAAATGATGTCCAGCTGTGTTATTAGGTTTTTGGAGAAGGGAATGCGTCTCAGAGTGATCATTAGACATCACCCTGCATGATGGAGACACACCACAATAGAGGTGACCACCTTCTGGGAAGAAGTAGTCCAATGGGATAAACTGTACATGGAGCTCCACGTTGTCTCCCAAAGGACAAACTGGCACAAGTTTGAATTTTGTTCTCTTCGCTCCAGAGAAATAAGATTCCTTGGGAATGTAAGACAAAAGAATACTTCATTAATGAGGCACAAGGGATTTCATCCACTAGAGTCAAAGGATTGTAAATACTTCCTCTACACTGACCTAGATCTACTTGATTCATCTAAGGAGATCAGCAAACCCAATTGTACCTTCTAGAAGCCTCATGAGTGGGTTCATCTCCATGTTCTTCCTGGGGGCACAACCTCTAACATTAGCAGTGGAACATGAGAGAAACGCCACCTGTGAAGTCTGCTCTGGATGAGGTACGCCACCATTGCAGGTGCCCTGAGATTGGTGATGCATGAGGGCCCTCTCTTATTGGTAGTATCTGGAGGCTTATCAGCAGGTATAACAAATAAAAGCAAGTTTAATGGGTAAAATCCTGATAAATTGGAGTCCCTGGTTCTAGAGACTTATTCTGGCTACATGACAATGTCTTCTTTCTCTAATCTGTCTTCCCCGGAGCTGGCTCTCTTTCCTGCAACCTCCTTCTCTCAGCAGCCTTCCTTGCTTCCTGCATTCACATCTCTGTTAACCTCATTCAACTAGTTGTTCACATAGTCACTCACAAAACTCTTATTTACATTAAATTATTGTCTGGACACAAAGAAAGGAGTAGACATTTCCCTTCTTCCAAGTATCTTACATTCTACTTAAGGTAACAGACGGCAAGTAAGTGCTTATTCCGGCACTGCAATCCTACTGAAATGGATCATAATGTTGTTGTCTTCTCTGGTGAATTTTAGTGAAGGTTTCACAGGGAGATGCTGGTCACACTGAGCATTGAAGGAGGAGGTAGGAGAGGAGTAATGTTGGGATTATTAAAGCCACAAGGTGTACAATGGAAATTGCACATAATGATTAATAACTGATGAACAGGGAAAGCAAGGAATGGAAAGTGAAACATGAGTGTGGACAGATAGGTAGCAGCCATGTAACACACAGCTGTATATTTTGCCTAAGGATGGACGCTCTGAAATTAGCGGAAAGTCAATGCAGAGTTAATAGAAGAGTCTGTCTGCAGTCAGACTTGCCTTTGGAGACATTGCTCTAGTCCATGTGCAGAGCAGCCTCCTGCTCCTGTGAAAACAGTAGAGAGATGAATAGTGGAAAAAGCACAGTAGAAGTGGGAGTTGAATTTGTGAGGTTTTGAGTTATTCTCGATCCAAAAATCAATTGAGTAACATGAGGCAGCTTGACATATTAAATTATTTTAAATTTCTAAAAAGTTATTTATATTTTAACTCTTCTATAAAATTGGCAT
>NW_022103927.1:2324225-2327798 GCF_000313985.2 Echinops telfairi | reverse complement strand
CTCTCACTTGGTCTTTGTCTGCTGTTAGTCTCATGAGGAGATTGAAGTTATGGAGTTTAAAATTATTTTAATTTTGATTTCTTGGTTTGGGAAGAAGACCGCAAGGGTTAAGTATCAACTTCATTATCATTTTATTCAAAACTAAATACTGGTTTAGATCTTGATCGGAATTGCATTAAATATGTGGAACTAGTTGGTAAGGTTTTACATTTCACAGTATTATTCATCCTTCCAATTCATGAACAGAGCATATCTATATATTTGGTATTTTCATTTCTCTCACTCATATTATGTAGTTTTTAGACCATTAATTTTGTTTGCATTTTGATGTATCGTTGCCAAGGTTGAAAATTTTCATTTTGGTATTTTACTGTTCATTATTTTTATGTGGACATTTATTGGAGGTTTTATCTTTATTTTGCAAGCTATCATTTTTCTCTCCTTATCAGTTTTAGTATTTTTCTGTTTGTGGCTGTTTCTTTGGGTTTTCTACATGGATAGTGATGTCTTCTGTGAACAAATAGCTTTATTTCTTCCTTCCCAGTCTGTATGTTGTTTATTTTTTAAATGTGTGTTTGTTAGGGCTTGCATTTAAAGAAGATTGTTAAGAGGGGTATTCTTGCCCTGTTTTGAATCCAAAGGGGAAAATGTCTAATTTTCACCATTAAACACGACCCTAGTGTTAAGTTTCATAGATGTACTCTCTCAAGTCCACTTTTTAAACTTTTTCTACTGTTGGGGGAGAGGGGAGAATTAAAATGTAAGTAATAATTTTGAACATTACCAATTGCTTGCTGTGATTTGACTTTATGACTTTTTAACGTAAGTCGATGTTTAGTTTTTCTATATTTCATTTTTTTAGCTAGTTGATGTAGGATATTACATAAACTGACTTAAATTTTTTGAACCACTCTTTCATTGCTGGAATAAATACTACTGAGTTGTAATATATTATACTTGTCATTCATTTTTGGATCCAATTAGTATTTTTTGAAGATTTTTGCATTTCTTCTCATGGGTAGTATTGAATGATAGTCTTCCTTTTTGTTATATATTTGCATCTGGTTTTGATATTACTCACTGCCTTCTAATGTGTTCTGACTCATAGAGACCCTATAGGACAGAGTATAACTGTCCCCATGAGTTTCCAAGACTTTTACTGTCGATGGAGTAGAAGCCTCATCTTTCTCCCAGGCAGTGGCTTGTGGTTTCAAACTGCTGATCTTGCTGTTGCAGCTTAGTGAGTAATCCATTCTCCTACCAGGACTCCTAAATTTGATATTAGGATACAGTTGACATCACAGAATGAATTAGGAAATATTCTCTCTGCTCCTGCTTTTTGAAAAAGATTATAGAGAATTTATATCATTACTATTCTTTTGAAAGCTTATAGAATCCATGATCATTTCACTAGTATATTAATCAATCACTGTGTTTAATATCAAAATGGTTCCTAAATACATTGAATTTTCAAAAAGGAATTAAATGTTCCTTTTAAAAAGTATCTTCTCTTTTTCTATATGTGAATATTTAAATTAATTACTAATGTTTTAATATATTTATAATGTGAGTACAGGAATTCATTTAGATCACACATATAAAATATGTACCTAGCTGGGTAATTCCACTGTTTTTACTTTTCTGGGTATTGTGGGGTTTAGAACTAGGTAATATAACCTTCCTGTCTCTGATTCTTACATAGTTTGTAATAATATCCTTTCTTCTCCTTTTGTCTACTTCCTTACTTCCTCTCAGTTGACTGGCTTTCTATCACATGGCAGAAGATGGCGGCAAATAAAATCTCTGCCCAAGGGACTACAAGTCACTGAAATACCCAAACACCTGGTTTTGGATTATTGACCCAAAAAACTCAGTTCTCATAGGAGAGGGAAATTGACTTTTTTTAGTGCTTTTTTGTTTTTGATTTGGCTCAGCCTCAGGGGCATAATACACCATCATGGATGAATGTGGAGAGAGTAGGAGGAGTAATGCGATACAAGTTCAGCAGATACCTTAAGCTACAATATAATATCTCAAACAGGGAAATATTATACCAAATATGAATTGAGGGGAGAGTAACTTTGGTGAAAGGCTGAATAACGTACCATTTATGTACATTATATTAGTTTATACAAGTAACACTACACTGGATCACTTAACAATATTGATGTTGTCCGCTGTCAGCCAGTCAGTTCCAACTCTGGATGAACCCACGTGTGCAGAGTAGGACTGGGCTTTGGGATTTCCAAGGATGTGACCTTTGGGAAGCAGATCACCAGGCTTGCCTTTAGAAGTTCCTCTGATTGATGATACATGTCAATCTTTTAGCAAGTAGGAAAGTGCTTGCTCATTTGTACCACCTAGGGTCTCAGTATAATACAATAGGACACGTTGTGAGGTGGAGTGATATAATAATCCATATCAAAATAATATATGTCTAAGTACCTTATATTGGACTCTTTTAAAACCACAGAACCATCTTATCTCATATTCCCATCACTTTTAACTACACTCTCAAACCAGATTCTTTTTTTTTTGCACATCAGTTTCACCGTGCACCTTCTTGTCCAGTGGTGTGAGGAATACTACTGTCTCAGGGGAGTAGCACAGCACCTATGTTTGCCTAAAATATTCTGCTCATCACTAACATACCAAATTTTTTCAAATTTCCTGCTCAAAGCTTCTTTATCAGCAGTGATGATACAAAGAAGCATTTCGTGTTATTCTATAATTTACTTCTTTCTTACTCTGAATTAAGTGAAGGTGTACAGACCTGACCAACATTCAGCAATTCATTCCATAAATCACGCACATTCTGATTTAAGTAGTCCATTGCAATTGCCTGATATACCACAGCTTATCCCACTTCCTCTTTGTGGTTCCTGTCCTCATTTCCTCCTCTTTCCCAACCCTCTGAATTTTGTTCCTGGGCAAATCGTGCCCTTTCTTCTATGGTTGATTATTGTTACAATGAGGAGAGCTCAGTGCCAAACATGACTGCTGTTGGCCTGCTCCACTAGTCCATGGGAAGGACGCATTGTATCCATTTGTTTTTCAACTTCCGTCTCTATTTTTACATCTGAGAGGGAAAAGCCCAATAGTTGCATCTTTGCTGTTCACTAACTCCAGTTGTTCAATATTTGTCAAATAAGGGAAAAGGTTTTTATTTTTTCACAAAAAATTTCCACAACTTTCCAGAATACTTGGCATAAAATAATTGCTTAGACATATTTGTGGAATGAACAAAATAAAGTCTTAAGGAGTTTGTAGAGAATTACAAATTTTTCAGGGAAAGATGGTATTAGAAGAAAAGACAGCTAGACAGTTTTAGCATCAAAGAGAATGCTGAACACAGCAGATTTAAGAATACAAGGTCCATCAACATAAAGAGGGATTGATGAATTAATTAATTGTTCAATATATAAACTAGAGTATATCCCTTAACCTGTTGTTAATAGCTCATGGCACATTTGCCAAAAACCTTTTCTCTTTCCAAGGAGTTTCATCAGCTACATGGAACCAGGAAACCACACTCATTTCCCAGAATTCATCCTTCTGGGACTTTCTGAAGAG
>NW_022103927.1:2321997-2323401 GCF_000313985.2 Echinops telfairi | reverse complement strand
AAAATTCCAGGGCCAGTGCAATCGCCTCAGTAATGTACACTGTAGTCACACCCATGCTGAACCCCTTTATCTACAGTCTTAGAAACAGAGACATAAAGCAAGCCCTAAGAAAGATTTTCACCTGAGAATCATTATATTACAGAATCTCATCCATAAGTTTAGAGAGCTAGTTGTGAGAAGAAAAAATTCAAAATTATAAAACATATAATTCTTTTTTCTGTAACTAAATGTGCTTATATCCAGAAACTTAGGACTTCTTAGAACATAATATGTAATTACTTCTTGTGTATTCTCTTAATAATATGTTTTCCTTAACAAAATCTTCCTTTCAACAGGCAAGTCTTTAAGGGTGACTTTGGATTTTTATATGAAACCGACTTTTCATTACTAGCCACAGAGCATTTGCATACAATTATCTCAAAGAACCAGTGGTCATTATTATCTTGAAAGCCTAAAAAACTGATACATAAATTCTAAGATTCCTATTTTGGAAAACTTCTTTCTTGTGATCAGATGGGGCATAACACATTCATCCCACGTGGGTACTTTCCTTCACACTGAGGTCCTGTTAAATATTTTGAGCATAAATGTGTAAACATGTTCTTATTAAAGGGTGAAAAAGCACTGGTGGTGTGTGCAACTATTTTAGCTATGGGTTTCTTAAGGTCACTGATCTGTGTCTGAGATAATCTAGGGAGAGACTGTTTTTCCAGACATTTATCCATGTCTTCTAGGTTTCTGAGTTCATTAGAATACAGACTTTCATAGTATTTTGTGATTATCCTTTTAATCTCATTGGGGTCTGTTGTTATTGCCGCTGCTTCATCCCTCATCCTGGCTATTGATTTTTGCTCCTTTCTATCCTTGGTAAGCTTTGCTAGAGGAGTGTCAATTTTGTTAATTCTTTTGTGGAACCAGCTTTTAGCTGCATTTATCTTTTGTATTGTTCTTTTGTCTTCCCACTGGTTTAACTCTGCCCTGATTTTTATTATTTCTTTTCCCTTGCTATTTGAGGAGTGGTTCTGCTAACTCTGTTCTAGTTGTTGGAGATTTTGTGTTAGCATATCTGTCATATGCCTCTCTTTTTTTTTCATATAGGCAATTAATGATATCAAGCTACCTCTGATAACTGCCTTCGCAGTGTCCCATAAGTTTGGATACGTTTTATTCTCGTTCTCATTGGTTTCCAGAAACTTCCTGATATCCACTTTAATCTGGGCCTGTACCCATTCGTGTCGCAGGAGATAATTGTTCATCCTCCAATTGGTTGCCCTTGCTTTCCTGGATATCCTTATTAATCTCCAGCTTTACGGCATGATGATCTGAGAAAGGTGTCTGGATAATGTCTATGTGTTTGAAGTTACTCAGGCTGGACTTGTGTCCCAGCATGTGGTCTATTCTTGA
>NW_022103927.1:2319047-2320446 GCF_000313985.2 Echinops telfairi | reverse complement strand
TATTTGTCTGATGTTTGTCTCATGAATAGATTGGGGTTATGAAGTTTAAAATTTTTTAAATTTTGATTTCTTGGTTTTGGGAAGAAGACCACAAGGGTTAAGTATCAACTTCATCCATCATTTTGTCAATAGCTATAAACTGGCTTAGATCTTGATTAGAAGTGCATTAAGTATATGGATCTAGTTGGGAAGATTTTACATTTCACAGTATTGCTGATCCTTCCAAGTCAGGAACAGAGAATATCTATGTATTTGGTACTTTCATTTCTTTCACCGGTATTGTGTAGGTTTTAGTCTATGAATTTTGTTTATATTTTGTTCTATTATTGCCATTGCTTCACAATTTCATTTTGGCATGCTACTGTTCATTATTGCTATGTGGAAATGTATTTGTAGTTATATCTTTATTGTGCAAGCTATGATTTTGATCTCTTTATTAGTTTTAGTATTTTTCTGTTTGTGGCTGTTTCTTTGGGTTTTCTACAGAGACAGTGATGTCTTCTGTGAACAAAGACAGCTTTATTTCTTCCTTCCCAATCTGTATTTTTTTTATTTTTCTAATTTGTGTTATTGTGTTTGTTAGAACTTCCGGTTAAATAAGAGTGATAAGAGGCATATCCTTGCCCATTTATGAATCCAACGGGAATCTTATCTCATTTTTACCATTAAACACAACACTAGCTGTAAGGTTTATAGATGTACTCTATCAAGCCAACTTTTAAAACTTTTTCAACTTTTTTGGGGGAAATTATAATGTAAGTAATTATTTTGAATGCTATCAAATGCTTATTTTAATTTGACTATGATTTTTTTTCTTTAGTCGATGTTTAGTTTTTCTATATTTCATTTTTTTCTTTAGCTAAGTGATGTAGGTTATTACATAAACTGATTTTCAAATTTTGAACCACTCATTTATGGCTGGAATAAATATCACTTAGTTGTAATATATTATTCTTGTCATACATTGTTGGATTCAATTAGCTAGTATTTTGTTGAAGACTTTTGCATTTATGTTCATGAGTACTATTGAGTGATAGTCTTCCTTTGTTATATATTTGTATCTGGTTTTGATATTACTCACTGCCTTTGAAACTATAGAGACCCTATAGGACAGAGTATAACTGTCCCCATGAGTTTCCAAGACTTTTACTGTCGATGGAGCAGAAGCCTCGCTTTTCCCCCACGGAGTGACTGGTGCTTTCAAACGGCTGATCTTGCTGTTGCAGCTTAATGAGTAATCCACTCTCCCACCAGGACTCCTGGATTTGATATTAGGACACAGCTGAATTCACAGAATAAGTTAGGAAATATTCCCTCAGCTCTTGCTTTCTGAAAGAGATTATATACAATTTATATCATTACAATTTTTTTAAAGCTTGTAGAATCCACTAGCATTTAA
>NW_022103927.1:2312800-2318947 GCF_000313985.2 Echinops telfairi | reverse complement strand
CTGGTCACCTTCACTGGGAACCTGCTCATCATCCTGGCCATCACCACAGACTCCCACCTCCACACACCCATGTACTTCTTCCTCTCCAACCTCTCCTTTGCTGACATCTGTTTCACCTCCACCACTGTCCCAAAGATGCTGCTGAACATCCAGATGCAGAACAAAGTAATTACTTATGAAGAGTGCATCACCCAGATGCATTTTTTCATTCTTTTTGGGTGCTTAGACAACTTACTACTGACAGTGATGGCCTATGACTGGTTTGTGGCCATCTGTCACCCACTGCATTATACTGTCATCATGAACCCAAGATCCTGTGGCCTCTTGCTTCTGGCCTCCTGGTTGTTGACTCTTCTGGACTCTCTATTACAAACTTTAATGGTTTTGCGACTGACTTTTTGTAAAAAATTAGAAATTTCCCATTTTTTCTTTGAAGTCAACCAGGTCGTCCAACTTGCTTGTTCTGACACGTTCCTCAATGACTTAGCCCTGCATTTAACAACTGGACTCCTGGGTGTAGTTCCACTCACTGGAATCCTTTTCTCCTACATGAAGATTGTGTCCTCCATTTTGAAAATTTCATCAGCTGAAGGGAAATGTAAAGCCTTTTCCACTTGTGGGTCTCACCTCTCTGTGGTTTCCTTGTTCTATGGCACAGGTCTTGGGGTTTTTCTTGGTTCTGCAGTTATTGAAAACTCCAGGGCCAGTGAAGTAGCCTCAGTGATTTACATTGTAGTCACACCCATGCTGAATCCCTTTATCTATAGTCTTAGAAACAAAGACATAAAGCAAGCCCTAAGAAAGCTTTTTCACCTGAGAAACACCCTATATAACAGAAACTCATCCTGAAGTTTAGAGAGCTAGTTGTGAGAAGAAAAAATTCAAAATTATAAAACCTGTATTATTCTTTTTTTGGTACCTAAATATGCTTATGTCCAGAAATTTAGGACTTTTAGGACATAATATGAAATTATTTACTGTGTATTCTTTTAAAAATGTGTTTTCCCCAACAAAATCTTCCTTTCAACAGCCAATTCTTTAATGGCGACTTTGGATTTTTATATGAAACTGACTTTTCATTACTAGTCACAGAGTATTAGCATACAATTATCTCAAAGAATCACTGTTCATTATTATCATGAAAGCCTAAAAAACTGATACTTAAATTCTAAGATTCCTATTTTGGAAAATTCTTTCTTGTGATCAGATGGGGCATGACACATTCATCCCACCTGGGTACTTTCCTTCACACTGAGGTCCTGTTAAATATTTTGAGCATAAATTTGTAAACATGTTCATAATAAAGGGTGAAAAAGCACTGGTGGTGTGTGCAAGTATTGGAAATGACTTCCAGAACCACACTGAACGCCATACCAGCTAAGCACGTTAATACCTGTTCCATTGTTAGAAAAATGGAAGAATCAAGAAGACTGAAATTATTCACTCACTGAACATGATGGTTTTCCTGCCATCCAAAAAGGAGGATATTTTGTTGTCACTGTGAGTCCAAGATTCATAGTTTCAAGGCATTGCTAGCAAATGCATGCATACCCTCTGTGGCATCAATGATACCACTGGAAATATGCCTTTATTTTTCCCAAACAACCCAATGCTCTCCAATCATGCTTGACTACAACATTGGAAGCACCAAAGCATCTGCCTCGCTTTTGCCCTTGAGTCTCTCCCTGTAATCTGGTCACCATCTTAGTAATTACATGTGAAACTCTTGCTTTTTATGATCCTGGGAAATACAGTGTGTTTTTTTTTACTCTGCAGCACAGAAAGTAGCTCTATTGAATTACTTTTGGACCTAATAATGGAAAGGATGTTTTTTCAAAACTATCCATTGCTCAGTGGAAGAAAGATGAGACAATATGTTTCCATAAAGATTTATAGCTTTGTAAACCCTATGAGGCCCTTCAGTGAGGCACTTCAGTGAGTCAGCATCACTTGAGAGCAGTGGTAGGAAGTTGGCTGTACATAAATGGTGAGTGTCACCACTCTATCCCTCCAGTGAAAAATGTAGACTCAATCCAAAACCCACAGTCATGGAGGCTACCTCACAGTCAACAGATAGGACTGAGTCGAACTGCCTCATATGGTTTCTGATGTTGTACCTCTTTATAGAACAGACTGTCATATTTTTTCAACCAGGATTCGGGTAGTGGTTTTGAACTCCCTACCCTTGCTTACTGGTCTAGCACTTTACCCATGAGAATGCCAAACTTCCTGATACCTTGAGTGAACCAATGGATTGTGTCTATTCAAAATTTCTTAAAACGTTTCCATGTTTCCATTTTAATATATATGGCTAGTTCATAATTTCATTTAGGCTTTTTATCTACTATGGCCTGTAGAGGTGTAGGCTCTCACTGAGAATACCCTATCATCCTCTGTCCCAATACGCTACCGACATGGATGACATTCCATTTACTTGGGGTCTATTGTCAATTAATTGAAATAAAAAACATAGCAAAATACAGTAGTGTTATGGTGGGGCTTTGTGTGATCAGAAGTGCTTCATAAAATGCTGGCATCTTGATAAATGATGTCCAACTCTATTATTAGGTGTTTGGAGAAGGAAATGCACCGCAGAGTGATCATTAGACATGACCCTGCATGCTGGAGACACCAAAATAGAGGTGACCTCCTTCTTAGAAGTAATCCAATGGATACAGCTGTACACGGAGATCCACCTTGTCTCCCAAAGGATAAGCTGGCAAAAGTTTGGTTTTTCTTCCCTTAGCTCCAGAGAAATCAAATTCCCTGGGAATGTAAAACAAAATACTTCATTAATGAGGCACAAGGGATTTCATCCACTAGAGCCAAAGGATTGTAAATATTTCCTCTACATTGATCCAGATCTACTTGATTCATCTAAGGTGATGAGAAAACCCAATTGTACCTTCTAGAAGCCTCAGGAGTGGGTTCAACTCCACATTATCTGGGGGGCACAACCTCTAACTTTAGCAGTGGCACATGGGAGAACCAGGACCTGTGAAGTCTGCTCTGGATAAGGTACAAAATCATCACAGGTGCCTGGAGATTGGTGACGCGTGATGGTCCTCTCTTATTGGTAGTATCTGTAGGAGTATCAACAGGTATAACAAATAAAAACAAGTTTAATGGTTAAAATCCTTATAAGTTAGAGTCCCTGGTTCTAGAGACTGATTCTGGCTACATGAAAATGTCTTCTTTTTCTAATCTGTCTTCCCCGGTCTGGCTCTCATTCCTGCAACTTCCTTCTCTCAACAGCCTTCCTTGCTTCACTGCAGTAACATGCCTGTTAATATCTTTCAACTATTTGTTCACATAGTCACTCACAGAACTCTTATTTAGCATTACATAATACTCTGTTCATGAAGAAATAAGTAGAAATTTTCCCTTTTTGCAAGTATCTTACATTCTACGTAAGGTAACAGACGCTAAGTGTGTGCTTATCTCAGCACTGCAATCCTACTGAAATGGATCACAATGTTGTTGCCTTTCCTAGGGAATTTTAGTGAAGGTTTCACAGGGAGATGATGGTCACACTGAGCTTTGAAGGAGGAGACAGGAGGGGAGTAATGCCAGGATTATTAAAAGCACAAGATGTGCAATGGAAATTACACATAATGAATAATAACTGATGAACAATCAAAGCAAGGAATGGAAAGTGAAGCATGAGGGTGGACAGGTAGGCAGCAGCCATGTAACACACAGCTTTATATTTTGCCTAAGGAAGGACGACTCTGAAATTGGAGGAGAGTCAAGGCAGAATTAGTAGCAGAGTCTGTCTGCAGTCAGACTTGCCTTGGCAGACATTGCTGTGGTCCATGTGCAGAGCAGACGACTGCTCCTGTGAAAACCATAGAGACGAGGAGTAGAAAAAGCACAGTAGAAGTGGGAATTGAATTTGTGAGGTTTTGAGTTATACTACATCCAAAAATCAACTGAGTAATATGAGGCAGCTTGACATATTAAATTATTTATTTATTTTATATATTTAAAATGTTATTTATTTTTTAGACTCTTCTATAAAATTGGCATCAGAATTTGTGTTTAAGAGATGCAGAATATGAAAGTTAAATCTGTGAATTTTCTAGTCCACGGCAGGTACTGAACTCTGGGTCAAGTTCACAGCTTGTTGTTTTCAAGGTATTTGCATAGGACTAATTTTAAAATTTTTACTTAACTTTACACCTTCAACAGTTTTTATAATACTAACTGATTGTAATGTATGGTTCTTTCTTTTAAACAACTGTGCTAGGACCCAATCAGACATCATACCATTCCATAGTTCAATCATATCAGGCAATGTTGTACATTATCTGTTTCAAAACATTTTTCCTTCTTGTACTTCTTGATATCAGCTCCCTCTCATCCTTTTCCCTGCCCCAATTTGGGTCCCCTGCCACCCCCAGCAGGAACTCTCATTCTTGTTATTGACTCTGAACATAATTGAGATATAGGAATCACCTGGTTATCCAACCGAGATGACCATAGTAGATGAAAATGATAAATTTGACTTCAATGGTTAAAAGTTTCTCATTTGATATCTCTACTATGTGTTTGATCTACTTGTTAGTATTTTTTAATATTTTCTATATTTTCATATTGGGATTTATGTCTGTTGTATTTTGTCAGTATTGGTAACTCTCTTAACTCTTGGTTATGTATTATCTTATGTTCTTGAGACATGCAACCCAGCATTGGTGAAGCTCTAGAGATAACAGGTTCCTTTTATTAATAGAAAAATTGCAAACACCGTAAAGACCTTTCCCATAAACCTTTCACTTAGATGCCTATTATCATCTCTATCCAGAATCCTGCACTTATTTGTCAGACTTCCATGGACTCCTGTGGCTGTGACAGGTACCCTTGTATTTGTCCTTGTTTGATGCAAGTGTTGACGTGTGTTGGTTAACTATTTTGTAAAATGTCATTCACTTGGTATTTGTCTGATGTTGGTCTCATGAGGAGATTGAAGTTATGGAGTTTAAAATTATTTTAATTTTGATTTCTTGGTTTGGGAAGCAGACCGCAAGGGTTAAGTATCAACTTCATTATTTTTTCGATAGCTAAAAACTGGCTTAGATCTTGATCAGAATTGCATTAAATATGTAGAACCAGTTGGGAAGGTTTTACAATTCACAATATTATTCATCTTTCCAATTCATGATCAGAGAACATTTATGTATTTGGTCCTTTTATTTCTCTCACAGGTATTTTGTAGTTTTTAGACCATTAATTTTGTTTGCATTTTGATGTATTATTGCCATGGTTGAAAATTTTCATTTTGGTATGTTACTGTTCATTATTGTTATGTGGAAATTTATTGGAGGTTTTATCTTTATTTTTCAAGCTATCATTTTGCTCTCCTCATCAGTTTTAGTATTTTTCTGTTTGTGGCTGTTTCTTTGGGTTTTCTACATAGACCATGATGTCTTCTGTGAACAAAGATTTTGTTTCTTCCTTCCCAGTCTGTATGTTTTTTATTTTTTAAATTTGCATTATTGCGTTTTTTAGGACTTGCATTTAAAGAAGAGTGTTAAGAGGGGATATTCTTGCCCTATTTTGAATGCAAAGGGGAAAATGTCTATTTTTTCACCATTAAACACGACCCTAGTGGTAAGTTTCATAGATGTACTCTACAAAGTCAACTTTAAAAACATTTTTCAACTTACGAGAGGGGGGCAATTAAAATGTAAGTATTAATTTTGAATGCGATCAAATGCTTGCTGTGATTTGACTTTATGACTTTTTTACTTAAGTCGGTGTTTAGTTTTTCTGTATTTCATTTTTTTAGCTAGTTGATGTAGGATATTACATAAACTGACTTAAAAATGTTGATCCACTCTCTCATTGCTGGAATAAATACTACTTAGTTGTAGTATATTATACGTGTCATTCATTGTTGTATGCAATTAGTAAGTTTTGAATATTTTTGCATTTCTTTTCATGGGTAATATTGAGTGATAGTCTTCCTTTGTTATATATTTGTATCTGGTTTTGATATTACTCACTGCCTTCTAATATATTCTGACTCATGGAGACCCTTTAAGCCAGAGTATAGCTGTCCCCATGAGTTTCCAAGACTTTTACTGCTGATGGAGTAGAAGCCTCATCTTTCTCCCATGTAGTGGCTGGTGGTTTTCAAACTGCTGA
>NW_022103927.1:2309812-2310806 GCF_000313985.2 Echinops telfairi | reverse complement strand
TCTGTCTTTTTCAGAGAGTGGTGTATTAAAGTCACCAACTATAATTGTTGAGCCTGTGATCTCTTTTTTCATCTTTTTGAGTGTTTGATTCACAATTTCGCTGGTATCTCTTTAGGTGCATATATGTTTATTATGCTCATTGGTTCTTGGTCTATTGTTTCCTTGAGCACTATATAGTGCCCCTCATTGTCTCTTGTTATGGCCTGTATCTTGAAGTCAATTTGGTCTGATATTATGATTGCTACCCCTGCTTTTTTTTTTTTCATTACCATTTGCTTGGTATATTTTTCTCCATCTCTTAATTCTCAACTTGTTTTTGTCCACAAGCTTGAGATGAGTCTCACGGAGGCAGCAGATCAATGGGTTATGTTTCCTCAGCCAGTCTGTTAGCCTCTGTCTTTTAATGCTTGAGTTCAGGCCATTGATATTCAGTGTTATTATATCTATTGTGGACTCTGTGATGTCATCTTGTACCTTTTGTGTTGGGTATTTTCCTATCTACCTATCTTATCCGCTTGTGCTGTGTGTGTGGTTTATGTTTGCCTTATTTCCACTATTGAGTTGATGCTATCCTGGGGGATGTTTCCTCTTTGTCGTCCTATGGGTGGAATTCTATGTGATGGTCTCTTATTTGCCCTCAGTGAGTGTTTATCTTCTGCCCATAATGGACTGTCAAAGATCTTTTGTAGGGCTGGTTTATTTTTGTGTATTCTTTGAGGTTGCCCTTGTCTGGGAAGACTTTTACTTCGCCATCTATCTTAATAGATAACTTGGCTGGGTAAATTATTCTTGGGTTTGCATTGTTTTCCCTCAGTTTTTGGAATATGCTACTCCATCCCCTCCTCTCCTTCATCATTTCTGCTGATAGGTCTGAACATACTCTTATTGGGGTACCTTTATACATGACTGTTTGCTTTTCCTAGCTGCTTTTATGATCCTCTCCTTTTCCTCAAAGTTGGATAATTTGACAATTATGTGTCTTGGTGACTTCTTC
>NW_022103927.1:2300207-2307307 GCF_000313985.2 Echinops telfairi | reverse complement strand
GGGGGGAGGGGTGTTCCCACAGCCCGGTCTAAGGCCCCAGGGCTGGCAGGGCCTCCCCAGCTATGTGTAGAGTCACTGGAAGGGAAGCTGGGCTTGTTGTCCTATCTAGGATGCTGGTGTCCTACTTCTAGGTCAGAGGCTTTTATTTTTATTTATTTATTTTATCCCCCTGGTCAGCAAGACTAAAATCAAATTAACTTGTGACACGCAGTCTCTAGTGTGCAGCTCAGTACTGTTTAAAACTGAAGCTTGGTACTGTGGGTCTTTGTTATGCGAAAAGCCTCCAGGCCCTGCTGCTGGGTTCTGGAGAACCTTAACTAGGTTAATTCATATGCTGATTTATGTTAAGGACCCCTGTCCATGTACTCTTTGCCTCTGCTGAGACCAGACTGCTGCTTGGCCTATTAACCAATAATATATATTTCACCTTCTTTATTATTTTTATTTTTCAATACTTGTGATGTGCTCTGAATTGGCAGCTGTCAGGCTTGTCCCCAGAGGGTGAGATCCAGCTTATCAGGGGGGTTGTTTGCTTCTCAGCCAATTGGAATTGATTCCGCTCCCTGGATTCCACTTATTTTCTCCCACACCGAGATATGCTTCAGGAAATAATCTGCTTTTTCTTCTATTCTAAATTATGGCTACCCACCACCGCTTCTCCCCAGGCAGTGAGCTCAGGGCAGCCACCAGCATGGAGAGCTCTGGCGTGGGGTTCTCCTGTGTGTGGCGGAGCTGTCCCTTTAAGGTGTCAGCTGGGAGAAACCTCAGCTCTGGCCAGGTCGCAGCTGGCACTCGCATTGGCTCGCAGAAGCTAGATTGTTTTAAAGCGTTCTTGGTTTGCTTTGTGAGTGGAAATCACACACAAAAAAGAGATTCAGGAGAGACCCTAGTACCCTAGTTCTAATTTCTGGACTCGACCTCCCCGTTCCCTTGGCCTTACCTCCCAATTTTCTGGTCTGGCAGCAGGAGCTCTGGAAGGGTGCGTCTTATCGGGTCGCCATTTTCCCCGAACCCCTCCACTGGCTTTCTATCACATGGCAGAAGATGGCCGCAAGAAAAATCTCTGCCCAAGGGATTACTGGTCTTTGAAATACCCAAAAACCTAGTTTTGGATTATTGACCCACAAAACTCAGTTCTCATAGGAGAGGGAAATTGACTTTTTTTAGTGCTTTTTTGTTTTTGATTTGGCTCAGCCTCAGGGGCATAATACACCATCATGGATGAATGTGGAGAGAGTAGGAGGAGTAATGACATACAAATTCAGCAGACACCTTAAGCTGCCATATAATCTCTCAAACAGGTAAATATTATACCAGATATAAATTGACAGAAGAGTAACTTTGGTGGAAGATGGAATTATGTACCATTTATGTACATTATATTAGTGTAATAAAAATAACACTACATTGGAACACTTAACAATATTGATGCTGTCCGCTGTCAGCAAGTCAATTCCAGCTCTGGATGAATCCACACGTGCAGAGTAGAACTGGCCTAAAGGGTTTCCAAGGCTGTGACCTTTGAGAAGCAGATCACCAGGCTTGCCTTTAGAAGTTCCTCTGATTGATGATGCATGTCAATCTTTTAGCAAGTAGGAAAGTGCTTGCTCATTTGTGCCACCTAGGGTCTCAGTATAATATGATAGGACATGTTGTGATGTGGAGTAATATAATAATACATATTAAAATAATATATGTCTAAGTACCTTATATTGGACTCTTTTAAAACCTCAGAGCCATCTGATCTCATATTCCTATCACTTTTAACTACACCCTCAAACCAGATTCTTTTTTTGCACATCAGTTACACCGTGCACCTGGTTGTCCATTGGTGTGAGGAATGCTACTGTGTCAGGGGAGTATCACAGCATCTATGTTTGCCTAAAATATTCTTTTCATGACTAACATACTAATTTTCTTCAAATTTCCTGCTCAAAGCTTCTTTATCAGAAGTGATGATACAAAGAAGCATTTCTTGTTATTCTGTAATTTACTTCTTTCTTACTCTGAATTAAGTGAAGGTTTACAGGCCTGACCAACATTCAGCAATTCATTCAACAAATCACGCACATTCTGATTTAACTCGTCCATTGCAATTCCCTGATATACCACAGCTTATCCCTCTTCCTCTTTGTGTTTCCTGTTTTCATTTCCTCCTCTTTCCTGACCCTCTGAATTTTGTTCCTGGGCAATTCCTGCCCTTTTGATCTTCTATGGTTGATTATTGCTACAATGAGGAGACCTCAGTGCCAAATATGACTGCTGTTGGCATGCTCCACCAGTCCATGAGAAGGACCCATTGTATCCATTTGTCTTTCAACTTCCATCACTATTTTTACATCTGGGAGGGAAAGGCCCAATAGTTGCATCTGTGCTGTTCACTATCTCCAATTGTTCAATATTTGTCAAATAAGGGAAAACGTTTTTATTTTTTCATGGAAATTTCCACAACTTTCCAGAATACTCGGCATAAAATAATTGCTTAGACATATTTGTGGAATGAACAAAATAAAGTCTTAAGGAGTTTGTAGAGAAAGACAAAGATTTCGGGGAAAGATGGTATTAAAAGAAAGGACAGCTAAACAGTTTTAGCATCAAAGAGAATGCTGAACACATGGGATTCAAGAATACAAGGTCCAACAATATAGAGAAGGATTGGTGAATTAATTAATTGTTTAATATATAAACTAGAGTGTTCTTAACCGCTCATGGCACAGTTGGCAAAAGCCTTTTTTCTCTCTCTAAGTTGTTTCATCAGCTACATGGAACCAGGAAACCACACTGAGAGTCCAGAATTCATCCTTCTGGGTTTTTCTGAAGAGGCAGAGCTGCAGCCCCTCCTCTTTGGACTGTTCCTCTCCATGTACCTGGTCACCTTCACTGGGAACCTGCTCATCATCCTGGCCATCACCACAGACTCCCACCTCCACACACCCATGTACTTCTTCCTCTCCAACCTCTCCTTTGCTGACATCTGTTTCACTTCCACCACGGTCCCAAGGATGCTACTGAACATCCAGATGCAGAACCAAGTAATTACTTATGAAGAGTGCGTCACCCAGATGCATTTTTTCATTCTTTTTGGGTGCTTAGACAACTTACTACTGACAGTGATGGCCTATGACCGGTTTATGGCCATCTGTCACCCACTGCATTATACTGTCATCATGAACCCAAGATCCTGTGGCCTCCTGCTTCTGGCCTGCTGGTTGTTGACTTTTCTGGACTCTCTTTTACAAACTTTAATGGTTTTGCGACTGACTTTTTGTACAGAATTGGAAATCTCCCATTTTTTCTGTGAAGTCAACCAGGTCGTCCAACTTGCTTGTTCTGACACGTTCCTCAATGACTTAGCCCTTCATTTAACAACTGGACTCCTGGGTGTAGTTCCACTCACTGGAATCCTTTTCTCCTACATGAAGATTGTGTCCTCCATTTTGAAAATTTCATCAGCTGGGGGAAAATATAAAGCCTTTTCCACTTGTGGGTCTCACCTCTCTGTGGTCTCCTTGTTCTATGGCACAGGTCTTGGGGTTTTTCTTGGTTCTGCAGTTATTGAAAACTCCAGGGCCAGTGCAATCGCCTCAGTAATGTACACTGTAGTCACCCCCATGCTGAATCCATTTATCTACAGTCTTAGAAACAAAGACATAAAGCAAGCCCTAAGAAAACTTTTCACCTGAGAAAACATCCTATATAACAGAAACTCATCCTGAAATTCAGAGAGCTACTTGTGAGAAGAAAAAATTCAAAATTATTAAACTTGTATTATTCTTTTTTCGGTACCTAAATGTGCTTATGTCCAGAAATTTAGGACTTTTAGGACATAATATGAAATGACTTCTGTTGTATTCTTTTAAAAATGTGTTTTCCTCAACAAAATCTTCCTTTCAACAGGCAATTCTTTAAGGGTGACTTTGGATTTTTATATGAAACAGACTTTTCATTACTAACCACAGAGTATTAGCATACAATTATCTCAAAGAATCAGTGCTCATTATTATCCTGAAAGCCTATAAAACTGATACATAAATTCTAAGATTCCTATTTTGGAAAACTTCTTTCTTGTGATCAGATGGGGCATGACACATTCATCCCACCTGGGTACTTCCTGAGGTCCTGTTAAATATTGTGAGCATAAATTTGTAAACATGTTCATATTAAATGGTGAAAAAGCACTGGTGGTGTGTACAAGTATTGGAAATGACTTCCAGAACCACACTGAACGCCATACCAGCTAAGCACGTTGATAGCTCTTCCATTGTTAGAAAAATGGTAGAATCAAGAAGACTGAAATTATTCACTCCCTGAACATGATGGTTTTCCTGCCATACAAATAGGAGGAGATTTTGTTGTCACTGTGGGTTCAAGACTCATAGTTTCAAGGCACTGCTAGCAAATGCATGCATACCCTCTGTGGCCTCAATGATAATACTGGAAATTTGCCTTTATTTTTCCCAATCAACCCAATTATCTCCAATCATGCTTGACTACAACATTGGCAGCACCATAGCATCTGCTTCACTTTTGCCCTTGAGTCTCTCCCTGTAATCTGGTCAGCATCTTAGTAATTACATATGAAACAATTGGTTTTCATGATCCTGATAGTGTCTTTTATTTTCTCTGCAGCACTGAAAGTAGCTCTATTGAGTTACTTTTGGACCTAATAATTGAAAGGCTGTTTTTTCAAAACTATCCATTGCTCCGCGGGAGAAAGATGAGACAATACGTTCCCATTAAGATTTACAGCTTTGTCAACCCTATGAGGCCCTTCAGTGAGGCCCTTCAGTGAGTCAGAATCACTTGAGAGCAGTGGTAGGGAGTTGGCTGTACAGGAATGGCGAGTGTCACCACTCTATTCCTCCAGTGAAAAGTGTAGACTTGATCCAAAACCCACTGTCATGGAGGCCACCTCACAGTCAACTGATAGGACTGAGTAGAACTGCCTCATGGGGTTTCTGGTGTTGTACATCTTTAGAGAACAGACTGTCCTATTTTTTCAACCAGGGTTCAGGTAGTGGTTTTGAACTCCCTACCCTTGGTTACTGGTCTAGCACTGTAACCAGAAGAATGCCAAATTTCCTGATACCTTGAGTGAACAAGACTTTTTCATGTTTCCATTTTAATATATATGGCTAGTTCATAATTTCATTTAGGCTTTTTATCTATTATGGCCTGTAGAGGTGTAGGCTCTCACTGAGAATACCCTATCATCCTATCTCCCAATACACTACCTACATGGATGGCATTCCGTTTACTTGGGGTCTATTGTCAATTAATTGAAATTTAAAACATGGTAAAATACTGAGTGTTGTGGTGGGGCTGTGTGTGATCAGAAGTCTTCATAAAATGCTGGCATCTTGATAAATGATGTCCAGCTGTATTATTAGGTCTTTGGAGAAGGAAATGCACCTCAGAGTGATCATTAGACGTGACCCTGCATGCTGGAGACCACCAAAATAGAGGTGACCTCCTTCTTAGAAGTAATCCAATGGGATAAAGCTGTACACGAAGATGCACCTTGTCTCCCAAAGGACAGACTGGAAAAAGTTTCATTTTTCTTCCCTTAGCTCCAGAGAAATCAAATTCCCTGGGAATGTAAGACAAAAGAATACTTCATTAATGAGGCACAAGGGATTTCATCCACTAGAGCCAAAGGATTGTAAATATTTCCTCTACACTGACCCAGATCTACTTGATTCATCTAAGGTGATGAGAAAACACATTGTACCTTCTAGAAGCCTCAGGAGTGGGTTCACCTCCACATTATTCCTGGGGGCACAACCTCTAACGTTAGCAGTGGAACATGGGAGAACCAGCACCTGTGAAGTCTTCTCTGGATGAGGTACAAAATCATCTCAGGTGCCTGGAGATTGGTGATGCATGATGGCCCTCTCTTATTGGTAGTATCTGTAGGCGTATCAACAGGTATAACAAATAAAAGCAAGTTTAATGGATAAAGTCCTGATAAGTTAGAGTCCCTGGTTCTAGAGACTGATTCTGACTACATGAAAATGTCTTCTTTCTCTAGTCTGTCTTCCCCGGTGCTGGCTCTCATTCCTGCAACCTCCTTCTCTCAACAGCCTTCCTTGCTTCACTGCATTAACGTGCCTGTTAATATCTTTCAACTATTTGTTCACATAGTCACTCACAGAACTCTTATTTAGCATTACATTATAGTCTGTTCACGAAGAAATAAGTAGACATTTTCCCTTTTTGCAAGTATCTTACATTCTACGTAAGGTAACAGACGCTAAATGCGTGCTTATCTCAGCACTGCAATCCTACTGAAATGGATCATAATGTCGTTGCTTTTCCTGGAGAATTTTAGTGAAGGTTCACAGGGAGATGATGGTCACACTGAGCTTTGAAGGAGGAGACAGGAGGGGAGTAATGCTAGGATTATTAAAAGCACAAGGTGTGCAATGGAAATTACACATAATAATTAATAACTGATGAACAATGAAAACAAGGAATGGAAAGTGAAGCATGAGTGTGGAGAGGTAGGCAGCAGCCATGTAACACACAGCTGTATATTTTGCCTAAGGAAGGACGACTCTGAAATTGGAGGAGAGTCAAGGCAGAATTAGTAGCAGAGTCTGTCTGCAGTCAGACTTGCCTTTGCAGACATTGCTGTGGTCCATGTGCAGAGCCGACGACTGCTCCTGTGAAAACCATAGAGACGAGGAGTAGAAAAAGCACAGTAGAAGTGGGAGTTGAACTTGTGAGGTTTTGAGTTATACTACATCCAAAAATCGACTGAGTAATATGAGGCAGCTTGACATATTAAATTATTTATTTATTTAATATTTCTAAAATGTTATTTATTTTTTAGACTCTTCTATAAAATTGGCATCAGAACTTGCGTTTAAGAGATGCAGAATCCGGAACAGCAGGGGAGGGGAGTAGCAAGATCCCCAGGGAATGATGAGGGTGCACATTAGAGACAGGGCATGGTGCCCCAACAGGCTACATGGGAAAACACAAGCTTTTCTTTCTTGGTATATTTTAATTTGTTCTTCGTCAGTGGATTGATGTTATTGCTGTTTTGTTGTACATTGTTGCTTGGTTTTGCTCTGTCTTGTTTTTATGCATGTTGT
>NW_022103927.1:2297177-2298697 GCF_000313985.2 Echinops telfairi | reverse complement strand
GATGTACAAATGCGCTTTACACAATTGATGTGTGTATGGATTGCGATAACAGTTGTATGAGCCCCTAATAATATGTTTAAAAAAATAAAATAAAATAAAGAAGACAAAAAAAAGACATGCAGAATATGAAAGTTAAATCTGTGAATTTTTTAGTCCAAGGCAGATACTGAACTCTGGGTCAAGTTCACAGCTTGTTGTTTTCAAGGTAATTGCATAGGACTAATTTTAAAATTTTTACTTAACTTTACACCTTCAGCAGTTTTTCTAATACTAACTGATTGTAATGTATGCTTCTTTCTTTTAAACAACTGTGCTAGGACCCAATCCAGACATCATACCATTCCATAGTTCAATCATATCAGGCAATGTTGTACATTATCTGTTTCAAAACATTTTTTCTTTCTTGTACTTCTTCATATCAGCTCCCTCTCATCCTTTTCCCTGCCCCCATCTGGGTCCCCTGCCACCCCCAGCAAGAACTCTCATTTTCGTTATTGACTCTGAACATAATTGAGATACAGGAATCACCTGGTTATCCAACAGAGATGACTATAGTAGATGAAAATGATAAATTTAACTTCAATGGTTAAAATCTTCTCATTTGTTCTCTCTACATTATGATTTATCTGGTTGGTAATATTTTTTAATATTTTCTATTTTTTCATATTGGATTTATATCTGTTGTATTTTGTCAGTGTTGGTAACTCTCTTGACTCTTGGTTATGTATTTTCTTTTGTTCTTTGTGACATGCAACCCAGCATGGGTGAAGCGCTAGAGATAACAGGTGTTTTTTTTAATTGAAGAATTGCAAACACAGTAAAGACATTTCCCATAAACCTTTCACTTAGATGCCTATTATCATCTCTATCCAGAATCCTGCATTTATTTGTCAGACTTCCTAGGACTTGTGTGGCTGTGACAGGTACCCTTTTATTTGTCCTTGTTTGATGTTGATGCAAGTGTTGACGTGTGTTGGTCAACTATTTTGTAAAATGTCATTCACTTGGTATTTGTCTGATGTTGGTCTCATGAGGAGATTGAAGTTATGGAGTTCAAAATTATTTTAATTTTGATTTCTTGGTTTTAGAAGAAGACCACAAGGGTTAAGTATCAAATTCATTATCATTTTTTCAATAGCTAAAAACTGGCTTAGATCTAGAACTGAATTGTATTAAATATATGGAACTAGTTGGGAAGGTTTTACATTTTACAGTATTATTCATCCTTCCATTTCATGAACAGAGAATATCTATGTATGTGGTCCTTTAATTTCTCTCACCAATATTATGTAGTTTTTAGACTATTAATTTTGTTTGCATTTTGATGTATTATTGCTGTGTTTGAAAAATTTCATTTTGATATGTTACTGTTCATTGTTGTTATATGGAAATTTATTTGAGGCTTTATCTTTATGATGCAAGCTATCATTTTGCTCTCCTTATCAGTTTTAGTATTTTTCTGTTTGTGGCTGTTTCTTTGGGTTTTCTACAGAGACAGTGATGTCTTCTGTGAACAAAGA
>NW_022103927.1:2294097-2296599 GCF_000313985.2 Echinops telfairi | reverse complement strand
TACCCTTTAAGCCAGAGTATAGCTGTCCCCATGAGTTTCCAAGACTTTTACTGTTGATGGAGTAGAAGCCTCATCTTTCTCCCATGTAGTGGCTGGTGGTTTCAGACTGCTGACCTTGCTGTTGCAGCTTAGTGATAATCCACTCTCCCACCAGGACTCCTGGTTTGATATTAGGACACAGTTGGTGTCACAGAATGAATTAGGAAATATTCTCTCTGCTTTTGCTTTTTGAAAAAGATTATACAGAATTTATAGCATTACTATTTTTTGAAAGCTTGTAGAATCCATGATCATTTCACTAGTATATTAATCAATCACTGTGTTTAATATCAAAATGCCTCCTAAATGCACTGAATTTTCAAAAAGGAATGAAATGTTCCTTTTTAAAATTATCTTTTACTTTTCTATATACGGATATTTAAATTAATTACTAATATTTTAATATACTTATAATGTGAGTATAGAAATTCATTTAGATCACACATATAAAAATATGTACTTAGCTGGGTAATTCCACCATTTTTACTTTTCTGGGTATTCTGGGGTTTAGAACTAGGTAATTTAACCTTCTTTTCTCTGAATCTTAGGTAGCTTGTAATAATATCCTCTCATCCCCTGCTGTCTCTTTCATCCCTTCCTTCCTCTCAGTTGACTGGCTTTCTATCACATGGCAGAAGATGGCCACAAATAAAATCTCTGCCCAAGGGATTACCGGTCTTTGAAATACTCAAAGACCTGGTGTTGGATTATTGACTCTCAACTCCGTTCTCACAGGAGAGTAAAACTGACTTTTTTAGTGCATTTTTGTTGTTGAATTGACTCAGCCTCCATATACACCATCATAGATTAATGTGGCAAGAGCAGGAGCAGTTATCAGTGAATGAGACACAAGTTGAGCAGATACCTTAAGCTGCCATCTACAGTCCCAAAAGGGAAATATTATACCACACAGAAATTGAGGGAAGAGTAATTTTTGTGGAAGAATTATGTACCATTCATGTACATTCTTAGTATATACAAATAACACTGCATTGAATCACATAACAATATCGATGCTGTCAGCTGTCACCAAGTCAACTCCAACTCTGGATGAACCCACATTTGCAGAGTAGAACTGGGCTTTGGGATTTTCTAGGCTGTGACCTTTGGGAAGGAGATCACCAGGCTTCTTCCCTTTAGATTCCTCCGTGTTGACTGTAAATGCCAACCTTTTAGCTTGTAGTCTAGTGCTTGCTCATTTGTACCACCTAGCGGCTCAGTAAAATACAATAGGATATGACGTAATGTGGTGTGGTATAATAATAATACATATAAAAACAATAAATGACGTTTAAATTCTTTATCATGGAATCTTTTACAACCTCACAACCATCTGATCTGATATTCCCATTACTTTTAGCTACAACTTCAAACCAGATTCCTTTTTTGCACATCAATTACACCATCTACCTTGTTGTCAGGGGTTGTGAGGAATACTCCTGTGTCAGGGGTGTAGCACAGGCACTATTTCTGCCCAACATGCTCTTATCATGACGAGCATCCTAACTATATTCAGATTTCTGCTGTAAGTCTCTTTATCAAAAGTGATTATACTAAGAATCATTTCTTTTTACTCTATAACTTGTGTGCATCGTCCTGTTAATTATATGGTTTACAGACCCGACCAGCATTCAAGAGATCACACACATTCTGATTTAACTCGTCCACTGCAATTCCCCAATGTGCCATAGCTTATCCCACTGTCTCTTTGTGTTTCCTGTTTCCATTCCTCCTTCCTCCATAACCCTCTGAATTTTGTTCCTGGGTAAGTGCTGCCTCTTGAACTTACAGAGTTGATTACTGGCACATGGAGGAGACTTCTGTTCCTGGCATGACTGCTGTTTGCATGCTCCATGAGTCCATTGGACCAATTGTTTCCACGTGTCTTTCAACTTCCATCACTCTTCCTACCTCCGTAAGGGAAGAGGCCAATAGTTGCATCTTATGCTGTTCACATCAAATAAGGGTAAGAATTTTATTTTTTTTCACTGAAGTTCCCACAAGTTTCAAGAACACTTGGCATAATGTATTTGGTCAAACACATTTGTTGAATGAACAATCAAATTCTTAAGGAATTTGTAGAGAAATGTAATGTTTTAGGGAAAAGATGGTATTAGATGAAAGGATAGCCAGACAGTTTCAGCATCAAAAAGAACATTGAGCACATGAGAGTCAAGAACATGAGGTATACAGATGTGAACAGGGATTAATTAAAATAGAAATGACAGTATATCCCTTAAACTGTTGTTAACAGCTTATGGCAGAGTTGGCAATGCTCTTTTCTCTTTCCCAGTAGTTTCATCAGCTTCATGGAACCAGAAAACCACACTCACTTTCCAGAATTCATCCTTCTGGGGCTTTCTGAAGAGGCAGAGCTGCAGCCCCTCCTCTTCGGACTGTTCCTCTCCATGTACCTGGTCACCTTCACTGGGAACCTGCTCATCATCCTGGCCATCACCACAG
>NW_022103927.1:2288526-2293488 GCF_000313985.2 Echinops telfairi | reverse complement strand
GTTTATCTTAGTTCTGCCGCTATTGAAAACTCCAGGGCTACTGCAATAGCCTCAGTGATGTACACTGTAGCCACACCCATGCTGAATCCTTTTATCTACAGTCTTAGAAACAAAGACATAAAGCAGGCCCTAAGAAAACTTTTCAGCTAAGGAACATCCTATATAACAGAAACTCATCCTTAAGTTTAGAGAGCTCCTTTTTAAAAAAAAAAATTCAAAATAACAAAACTCTGTATTATATTTTCTTCAGGTCTAAATATGCTTATGTACAAATTCAATCTCCTTAATATTTAAGATATTATATGAATTTCCTTCTTGTGTATTTTTTTAAAAAAATATTTACTTTAATCAACTCTTCCCTTCAATGGCCAATTCTTTCAGGGTGACTTCAGCTTTCATTAGGAAATAGATTTTCATTACTAGCCATAGAGGAACAGCATGCAATTATCACAAATGGCCAGTGCTCATTCTCATCCTGAACTATTAAGAACTAGGACAGTAATTCTGTTTTCTATTTTGGAAAATGTTTGTCTTATGATTACATCCGGCATGACACCTTCAACCCACTTTGGTTATTTTTTTACACTGAAGTCCTGTTGAATACTTTGAGCATTAAGTTTGTAATCTTGTTCTTACTAAATTATTCAAAGCACTGGTGGTATATTCAAACATTGGAAATGGCTTCCAGAACCACACTGAAAACCAGACCAGGTAAGCATGCTGATACGTCTTCTATCATATCAAAGATGGGAGAATCACAAGACTAAAGTTATTGACTTCATGTACACTATTAATCTTCTGCCATCCAGATAGTAGGAATTTTTGTTGTAAATTTTAGTTCAAGACCATTGGTTCCAAGACCTTTCTAGACCTCAATTTGTGTAGCAAAGGTATGCGTATCCCTTCTTGGCTTAATGACACTACTGGAAATTGGCCTTTATTGTTTCAAAAGAACCCAGTGCTCTCCACTTATGGTTGACCACAAAATTATCTTCGCCAAAGCATCTGCCTCACTTGCACCCTTGAGTTTCTCCCTGCAATCTGGTCTGCATGTCAAATAATTACATGTGAAACTGCTGGTTTTCATGATCCTGGAAAATACAATGCTCTATATTTTCTCCGCACACAGGAAGCAGCTCTGTTGAGTTAAGTTTTGGGCTAATTGAAAGGCTGGAGTTTCAAACCTATTCACTGCTCAGCGGGAGAAAGGTGAGACAATACACTCCCATTAAGATTACAGATTTGTTTTTGTTTTTTTCATGTTTACACTGTCTGATGTCTCCCTTCAACCACATTTCTGTTGCCTGTCCCCAAGGGAGGTGCTTATATGTAGATCATTGTGATTGGTTCCCCCTATCTCCCCCACCTTTCCCTTACCCTCCTAGTATGCCGACTCTATTGGTCCTGAAGGGTTTATCTGTCCTGGATTCCTTGTGTGTCCAGCTCTATGTGTACTAGTGTAAGGTAGAATTGGAATCATTATAGTGGGGAGTGGAAGCATTAAAAAACTAGAGGAAAGTTGTATGTTTCATCAGGGTTCTACTGCACCCTGACTGGCTGGTCTTCTCCCCATGACTCTTCTGTAAGGGGATGTCCACTTGCCTACAGATGGGCTTTGGGTCTCCACTCCCCACACCCCGTCATTCACAATGATATGATTTTTCATTCTTTGGTGCCTGATACCTGATCCTATTGACACCTCGTGATCACACAGGCTCCATGTGGGTTTTGTTGCTTCTCAGCTAGATGGCTGCTTATTTATCTTCATGTCTTTAGGACTCCAGATTATATCTTTTCATATATCTTCCACTCATGGGCACCACCAGCTTTCTTCACCACGTTTGCTTATGCACCTGCTTTGTCCTCAGCAATCATGTCGGGAAGGTGAGCATCACAGAATGCCAGGTTAATAGAACAAAATGTTATTTCATTGAGGGAGTACCAGAGTAGAGGCCCAATGTCCATCAGTTACCTTAATACTAAGCCTATGATTATATGCACATAGATCTATTTCCTGATCGTCATATATAAATATATTTTCATATGCACATGCCTGTATTTAGACCTCTATAAATGCCCTTTGCCTCCTAGAGAGGGAAGGGGAGGGGAGGGAGGGGAAAAATGAGGAGCTGCTACCAAGGACTCAAGTAGAAAGAAAATGTTTTGAGAATGATGATGGCAACAAATGTACAAATATTCTTCACACAATGGATGGATTGTGATGAGAATTGTACAGGCCCCTAATAAAATGATTTATTAAAAAATTACAGCTTTGTAAACCCTATCAGGCAGTTCAGTCCAATGACTCAGACTCACTTGATAGAAGGGGAAGTGAGTAGATTATACAGGAATGCTGAGTGTCACCCACGCTATTCCTCCAGTGAAAAATATAGACTCGATTCAAAACCCACTGCCATGGGGTCCACCTCACAGTCAACAGACAGTGATGAATACCTTCTTCAGAGCATGTCTGAAGCTGTACGTCTTTACCGCGAGGGACACTGTCACATTTTAAACCAGGGAGCAGGTAGTGGATTTGAATCTCCCCTTTTGGTTAGGAGCCTAGCACTTTAATCAGGAGACTGTCAAACTTTCTTATACCATAAGTGAACAAGTTGATTGTATCCAAACTTCCTTACGATTTTTTTCACGTTTATTTTTAATTTTAAAAAATTATTTTATTGGGGGCCCGTACAACTCTTATCACAATCCATACATCCATCAATCGTGTCAAGCACATTTGTGCATTTGTTGCCCTCATCATTCTCAAAACATTTGCTTTCTACTTGAGTCCTTGATACCAGTTCCTCATTTTTTCCCCTTCCTTCCGCATCCCCTCCTTCATGAACCCTTGCTAATTTATAACTTATTATTTGTCATGTCTTACACTGACCCATCATGTTATTTTTTAAATCATTTTACTGGGGGCTCATACAACCCTTAACACAATCCATGCAACAACTCTTCTCACACGTTAAAAAAAAATCTTTTTATTGGTGTCTCTTACAGCTTTTATCACAATCCATACATGCAACCATTGTCTCTAGCACATTGGTACATATGTTGCCGTCATCATTTTCAAAACATATCTTTCTATTTGAGCCCTTGGTGTCAGCTCATTTCTCACCCTCCCCCACCCCACCTCCCTCCTGAAGCCTTGATAATTTATAATCTTTTTTTCATGTCTTACACCAACTGCTGTTGTCTGTTCTCCTGCGTCAGGGTTCTATGTAGATCATTGTGATGTGTTCCCTCTATTTTTCCCCACCTTACCCTTACCCTCCTGGTATTGCTACTCTCATTATTGGTCCTGAGGGGTTTATCAGTCCTGGATTCCCTGTGTTTAGAGCTCTTATTGAAAAGACACCATTTCAAGGGGTAACATATGATCAAGAACTGATGCCTCAGTCAGGTAACGTGGAATACAGCTACCGTATACCTACTACAGTAGTTCAATTAAAAACAAACAAACAAACAAACAAAACAAAATGCTGGAAAGAGTGTGGAGAAATTGGAACCCTTATACACTGATGATGGGTTTGTAAATGTGTGTAATCAACGTGAAAACTGGTATGGTAATATGTAAAATAACTAGGAATAGAAATAACAGGTAACCAGGTAATACCTCTGCTGAGTAGATACCTGAAAGAAGTAACAGTACAAACAGACATATGCTTTCCTATGCTTATCACAGCGAGTTCATCATAATAACAAGCTGGAAACATTTCAAATGCCCATCAGTGGAAGAATTGATAAAGAAACTCTGGTACATAAACAATGGATACTGTGCATCCCTATAGAACAGTGACGAAACCACTAAAGTCCTGATGACATGGACAAACCAGGGAACCATGATGCTAGTGGTTAGTCAATCATGATAAAAGAAACATTGGATGGGCCCCAACTATAAGGACAAATGCCAAGACGCAGGAAGACTTCTGTTCTCAGGTTACGTAATCTTCTAATGTATTCTGTCAAGTAATGTGGAAGTGTGTCTGACTAAAGCTCACGATCTGTATATCATGCAATTATTTGGGCATCTTAGTAACCACTTTGACAGAGAAGTCCTCCCTCAGCTGGGGTCAGTTTCTAAGTTGAGGAGAGGAGAAGACAAGTCAACTCCTGCCATGTGACATTGTTCTGTGATCACCCGAGATCAACATACACTCCCACCAGGGTGCTCAGTGAACCTCAATGGATATTCAAGTAGAGAAGGGCAGGTAGGTCTGCGTTGGCGAAGGGAATCATACACCTGTTGGTGAGTAACCTAGATGGGGCAATCTGACATTGCGAAAAGTGGTTAACATACCTCATAGAGATTCCCCACCAACAACACTAACACTACCACCACCCAAGGTGAGGATATGCCTGGTATTATGTTTCTAATTGGCCACTGTTGAACCAGTGTGTATCCAGCCTTTGGTAACCCAGGACTTTAGGCTCTATCCTTTTAAGATGCACAAGCACAATGTCCTTCACAGGTCACAACAAGGCTCTGATTTGGAACCCCTACTAAGCAAACTGGACTTTGCCTTAAACTCACCTGCAGTTCATTTAAGAAACTGAACGACTCTCTTGGATTAAGACTGAAGTGCCCCAGTGTGAGAAGATGCAGACGAATGGCAGTTCAGGAATACCATATACTATTTCAAACTCTCTTTATTTTAATGGCATATCCTAATCTAGCTGGCATGGTTCTTTTGTGAATGAGCTTTATTGATTGACCATTGTCCAACCCTAATTTTTGCAAAAATATTGTCCAATCATTTGAATATTTGATCTGTACAGGTCAACATCTATCAAACTGTGTGTTTTGGTCCAAAAGCTGTCCTGTACATGTATATTTTCTTTTTCTAAAGAGTATTTGAAATACTACTACGTTAGCTAAATTAATATATTATCAAATATTGATCACATAAGCTAGGGAGGTTATTTTTTAAAATCATTTTATTGGGGGCTCCT
>NW_022103927.1:2281401-2287031 GCF_000313985.2 Echinops telfairi | reverse complement strand
TGTCTGTTGATCATTGTGATCATTGTCCCCTCAGAAAGGATATTTCAAGATCTGTCTTGAAGTGCAATGCTGTCTGTGATAGGATTACATTTGTCCCTCTTCAAGGAAATCAAACAATACAACTAATATTCCAATTTATACACTGACCAGGAGAGCTAGTGATGAAAAAATTGAAGAATTCTGCCAATGCTTCCAGTCTGAAATGGATAAACATGCAATTGAGAACCATTGATAATTGTTGGCAATTGGGATATTTCATATAAATAGGAGCATATGATATATGGCCTCTGATGTCCTTCCTCACTCACTCCATGCTGGCCAATAAAACCCTGGTGATACAGAGGTTAAGCACTCATCTGGTATGCTGGAATGCATTCTCAGTGGAAACAAGACCCGTGATATGTTGATATCTATATCTACATATTTATCCATCTATCTATGTACCTATATCACACTACTACAAATGTGAGCAATTCCCTTGGTATATATTATTTTACCTATGTATATCTCCATATCTCTATATCCATATAGATAGATGGAGAAGTGAGTAAGTACAATCGGGCTCAAATCTATGGGTCATATGTTTAACTGGAGTCTTAACATGACCCAGTACCTGCTGTGGTTGGCCAACCAGGAAGCAAGAAGACCATCCAGGAAGCAGGAAGACCACAGGCTGGTGGAAGTATAGACAGAAAAAAAATAACGGTCAACAGGTCAGGCTTCTTGCCACAGAGTAAAAAATCCAAGTAGGCAGTCATTATGGTAGGCCAGTGATGGCACCTAGATTGTCAGGCAATCTGGCAGGCTGTTGGCTCAAACACCAAGGCCAAACACCAGGGTCAGAGACAGATGTAGGATTCAGATCCAGTAAGGAAGAAGTGGCAAGTCTGCCCACCACGTCTGCTTACATATAAGTAGATCAGACCCCCGAGGAAACTTTCCTTCAGCTGCAGCACAGCCATGACCTGGATAATGAGGCTGTCTCCTCCCTAATCTTCTTTCATCGGCTTTGCGGTTCACAGCAAATACCATCATGAAGTTGTAGATGTTAGGTCACATTAGGGGGGAAGCACCAATTGCCACACTAAGCATCCTGGACCGACCACGTTGACACAAAGCCAAATTAACACAGTTAATAACCTAATTTCAGTGGTTTGGGTCTAAAGCAGCAGTTCTCAACCTGTGGGTCGCGACCCCTTTGGGGGTTGAACGACCCTTTCACAGTAGCAAAATGACAGTGATGAAGTAGCAATGAAAATATTGTTATGGTCAGGGGTCACCACAACGTGAGGAACTGTATCAAAGGTTCGCAGCATTCGGAAGTTTGAGAACTACTGGTCTAAAGTCACCCGCTACTCTATGCGAAAAAGATTTGGCAGTTAGTTTTATAAAGATTAAAGCCTTGGAATCCTCTGTGGAGTTCTTATCTACCCTACAGGGTCATTCTGAGTAAGAAGTGACTCCAAGCAGTAAGTTGCATTGTGCTTTTTTCCCACTGAGCCTAAGTTTTCAAGAAACATCCATTTTATATCATGAATTCCTGCTTCATGGTTTTTCAATGACTTAAAAATCATCTATTTTTATGTAAATGCCACATTTTGTTCATCTGTTCATGGACATTTGAATTGTTTCTCCCAACTAGTACTCGTGAATACTGCTTCTGTAAGCATTCAAATACCAGTATTTGTTTAAATACCTCTTTTTAATTTTTTATGGTTCATACCTACTGCGGTTTCCAAGTAGGGAGAATGAACAAAGAGCCAAACAGACACACACACACAATATATAGGATGGCAGCACAAAACAGACACAGGCAGAGATGGTACAAAACTGCAGCCCTGACGCACCACAGAGCTTTATTTTTATTAACTAAATACCGGCAGTGTTCCCAGATAAGTTCGCTATTCCCACGTCTGAATTTCTCATAGCCTTGACAGTTCTGTATCTCAGCGTGTACTGCTTTTGTTTATTTCTCCCAGGGAACACTGTATGCAGCTGTTCCCCAAATTCCTTACTGTCTGCAGTCAGGAAGCAGTTTATGAGAACCAGCTGGGACAGATGTTTGTGCACTGTCCTAGACAGATACATGACAAGAGACACGGCCCTCCTTACTTGGCTCCTTCAGTACCTAGCAGTTGAATTGTTGGTCACTTGCTCAACCTAGGGTTAGCATTTGGAGGAACCAATGATCTGTTCTTCGCAATACTTGTACCCTTTCCCCCCACCACAACATGTGAGGGCTATATATGAGTGGTGGAAAGGTTGTGGCAAAGTTTGATTAACTATTAATTCAAATGTTCCACATACTTTTTGAAGCACCCTAATAATTACTAATGTAGAAAATCATGCAACACACCCAAAAATTGCAGAACAGAAAGCAACACAGGATGCAATGCACTAGGTATTCAAGTACAAATACTTAGTATCTTTTAATATTAGACTTTTTATTCAGGCTCTGTGGTGGGACCCATTCACTTGTGTTTGTTTATCATCCCTTGGACTGATCAGTAGGTATGACTTTCACTGATGCTAATAGGCCAAACCAGAAGAGTGACTTGTGGAGTCCAGCTGTAAAAAGTACAAAAATGCCCCTGAAGCAGGCACGAGCCAGGCCAGAGGAGCCTCTTCCCTGGGGCACTTCTTCCACTCCCCGTCCTCCATCTGTTGCCTTAAGTGGCTCCTCCTCAGAAAGATTTCCCCTCTTCTCTCCTCACGTCTTCAACTGGAGTGGATCCTTCTGCAATACGCATGCAAACCTCTTTGCACTTTCTTTACTTTTTTAACCATTTTACTGGGTGCTCTTACAGGTCTTACCACAATGCATACATAAGTCCATTGTGTCAAGCACATTTGTGTATATGCTGCCATCAACATTTTCAAAACACTTTCTTTCTACTTGAGCCCTTGATATCAGCTCCTCATATTCCCCTCCTCCATCCCTCTCGCAAGAACCCTTGGTAATTTATTTTTAAAAATTCTCCCCATATCTTACCCCAACCACTGACTCCCTTCAATCACTTATCCTTTGTCCAACTCCCTAGGAAGGGGTTATATGCAGATAATTGTGATCCAATCCCTCTTTCTACCCCCACATTCCCCTTACCATCCTGGTATCTCTAGTCCTCTTTGGACTTTCCATTCACAGAATAGAAAGCAACCAAATGAACAGATTCCCTTTCAGATGACACTAGCATGTCACAGGTGTCATTGATTTGAATTAACAAATCATTCTCATAAATAATAATATGACCCTATGAATATATTGATACAGCATATGAAATCTTATTATGCTATATTATTTATCATTATATTATATGATATTATGAAATAAAATTAGAGTATTATGTATGAACGATCTTATGGACATTGTAACATTTAGGCTATTTACCTATTACAATCGGTAAATGTGTAGACACTCACTGAGAATATCCTATCATCCTATCTCCAAACACTCTCCCTACAGGGATGACATTTCATTTACTCAGGTTCTATTGTCAATTAATAGAAATAAAAGACATGGTAAAAATACAGTAGTGAGACTGGTGGGGCTGTATGTGATCTGAATTGCTACACAAAATGCTGGCATCAGTGTAAATGATGCCCAGCTGTGTTATTAGGTCTTTGGAGAAGGAAACGCATCTCAGAGTGATCATTAGACATTGCTTCGTATGCTGGAGACACACCACAATAGAGGTGACCACCTTCTGGGAAGAAGTAGTCCAATGGGATGAAGTGGTGCGTGGAGCTCCACGTTGTCTCCCAAAGGACAAACTGGCAAAAGTTTGAATTTTGCCCTCTTAGCTCCAGAGAAATTAATTTCCCAGGAAATGTATGACAAAAGAATACTTCAATAATGAGGCACAAGGGATTTCATCTGCTAGAGCCAAAGGCTTGTAAAGACTTGCTCTACACTGACCCAGATCAACACAGTTGTACCTTCTAGAAGCCTCATGAGTGGGTTCATCTCCATGTTCTTCCTGGGGGCACAGCCTCTAACTTTAGCGGTGGCACATGGAAGAAACAGCACTGATGGACTCTTCTCTGATAATACCTGGACGAAATACAACATTATGGCAGGTGCCCAGAGATTGGTGATACGTGATGGCCCTCTCTTAATGGTAGTATCTGTAGGTATATCAACAGGTATAACAAATAAAAGCAAGCGTAATGGCATAAAGTGGTTAAGTTAAAGTCCATGATTCTGGCCATAGGAAAAAGTCTTCTTTCTCTAGTCTGTCTTCCCCGGTGCTGGCTCTCATTCCTGCAACCTCCTTCTCTCAACAGCCTTCCTTGTTTCACTGCATTAACAGGCCTGTTAATCTCTTTCAACTATTTGTTCATATAGTAACTCGCAAAACTTTTATTTAGGACTAAATCATATTATGGAAAAAAGAAATGAATAGACATTTTCCCTTCTTCCATGTATCTTACATTCTACTTAAGGTGACAGAGGGTAAGTGTGTGCTTATCTCGGCGCTGCAATCCTACTGAAATGGATCCTAATGTTGTCTTCTCTGGGGAATGTTAGTGAAGGTTTCACAGAAAACATGATGGTCACACTGAGCTTTGAAGCTGGACTCAGAATGGAGTAATTTTGGAATTTTTAAAAATAAAGGGTGTGCATTGGAAATTGCAATTAATCCTGAATAACTGTTGACAATGAAAGCAGCAATGGAAAGTGAAGCATGAGTGTGGACAGGTAGGCAGCAGCCATGTAGCACACAGCTTTATATTTTGCGTAAGGATGGACAACTCTGAAACTAGCAGAAAGTCAAGGCAGACTTAGCAGCAGAGTCTGTCTGCAGTCAGACTTGCCTTTGCAGACATTGCTCCGGTCCATGTGCAGAGCGGACGACTGCTCCTGTGAAAACCGTAGAGAGATGAAGAGTGGAAACAACACTGCAGAAGTGGGAGATGAATTTGTAAGGTCTTGAATTATAATGTATCAAAAAATCCACCGAGTAATATGAGGCAGCTTGAAATTTAAAATTGTTTATTTTTAAACTCTTTTATAAAGCAGCAGAATTTGGGTTAAGAGATGCAGAATATGTGAGTTAAAGCTTTGATTTTTTTTCTAGTCCAAGGAAGGTAATGGACTCCAGGTCAAGTTCACAGCTTGCTGTTTTCAAGGTACTGTACTTGTATGTGACTAATTTTAAAGTTTTTACTAAGCTTTCCCATTTAACAGTTTTTCTAATACTAATTTATTTTAATGTATTTTTCTTTCTTCCAAACAATTGTGTTAGGACCCAATCCAGACATCATACCATTCCATAGTTCAATCATATCAAGCAATGTTGTACATTATCACTTTGAAAACATGTTTTCCCTTCTTGTACTTCTTGATTTCAGCTCCCTGTAATCCTCTCCCTGTCACGCGCCCCCTATGTCCCCTGCCATCCCCAGCAGGAACTCTTATTCTCATTATTGTCCCTGACCATAATTGAGATATTGTGGGATTAAAGGGAAGAAGGGACCCCACAAAACATCACAGGTTCGGTAGGCGCAATTGTACAGCGATAATAAGTAGAGATTATAGTAAAGTCATAGAGAGCATGAGAGTTAAAGGATGGAGTCAAGTAATGGAGTCAGACGCAATTCATGGTAGCATAGCTCACCTCAGCTAGGCT
>NW_022103927.1:2277948-2279747 GCF_000313985.2 Echinops telfairi | reverse complement strand
CATCAGCTTTCTTCGCCACATTTGCTTATGCACCCATTTGTCTTCAGCAATCGTATCATGGAGGTGAGCACACAATGATATTTTTTGTTCTTTGATGCCTGATAACTCGTCCCTTCTTCACCTCGTGATCACACAGACTGGTGTGCTTCTTCCCTGTGGGCTTTGTTGCTTCTGAGCTAGATGGCTGCTTGTTTACCTTCAAGCCTTTAAGACCCCAGATGCTATATCTTTTGATAGCCAGGACCATCAGCTTTCTTCACTACATTTGCTTATTCACCCGGTTTGTCTTGAGCAGGTATAGTATTAAGGTAGCAGAAGAACATTGGGCCTCCATTGAGGTACTCCCTCAATGCAAGACTACTTTCTTCTATTAAATTGGCATTATATGATGCTCACCTTCCCGACACAACTGCTGAATACAACGCGGGTGAATAAGTAAATGTAGTTATGTATTTTCTTATGTTCTTTGCAGCATGAAACCCAGTGTGTTAGTCTGGGTAGACTAGAGAAACAAATCCATGGACACACATATGGTATAAGAAAGAGATTTATATACAGGAGAAATTGAACATTGAGAAAACATCCCAGCCCTGTTCAGATCAAGTCCATAAGTCTGATACTAGCCCATATTTCCAATGGCAATCTATAAAGTCCTCTTCAGACTCATGGAACACATGCAATGATGCCAAATGTAGAAGATCACAGGCCAGTGGGTAGAAGGTCTTTGGATCCAGTGTCATTGGAACCATCTCAGCACTGGCAAGGGTTTCTGCATGACTTCCCAGGGCTGCATCAGGGTGGGTCCATGTGTCTTTTCAGCTGCTGTGTCTCCCAGGGTGTGAGCAGAGAGTCTCTCACCTCTAAGGAGGAAGTACCAGATTGCCCAGAATTCTCAGAAGGCCATGCCCACACAGAAGGGTCATTGTTTATGATCTGATTGACAGACTAGACTCCACCCCTCCACTCATAATCCTCTCAAATTGACAATTATATAACTATGACACCCAGGATGGGTGAAGCTCTAGAGATAACAGGTTTGTTTGTTTTTTAATAGAAAAATTACAAATACAGTAAAGACATTTCCCATAAACCTTTCACTTAGATGCCTATTATCATCTCTATACAGAATCGTGCATTTATTTGTCATAATTCCTTGGAATCCTGTGGCTGTGACAGGTACCCTCATATTTATTGACATGTGTTGGTTAACTATTTTGTAAAATGTCTGTCACTTGGTATTTGTCTGATGTTTGTCTCATGAATAGATTGGGGTTATGAAGTTTAAAATTTTTTAAATTTTGATTTCTTGGTTTTGGGAAGAAGACCACAAGGGTTAAGTATCAACTTCATCCATCATTTTGTCAATAGCTATAAACTGGCTTAGATCTTGATTAGAAGTGCATTAAGTATATGGATCTAGTTGGGAAGATTTTACATTTCACAGTATTGCTGATCCTTCCAAGTCAGGAACAGAGAATATCTATGTATTTGGTACTTTCATTTCTTTCACCGGTATTGTGTAGGTTTTAGTCTATGAATTTTGTTTATATTTTGTTCTATTATTGCCATTGCTTCACAATTTCATTTTGGCATGCTACTGTTCATTATTGCTATGTGGAAATGTATTTGTAGTTATATCTTTATTGTGCAAGCTATGATTTTGATCTCTTTATTAGTTTTAGTATTTTTCTGTTTGTGGCTGTTTCTTTGGGTTTTCTACAGAGACAGTGATGTCTTCTGTGAACAAAGACAGCTTTATTTCTTCCTTCCCAATCTGTATTTTTTTTATTTTTCTAATT
>NW_022103927.1:2273296-2276778 GCF_000313985.2 Echinops telfairi | reverse complement strand
TCCTCCCTTCCTCTGAGTAGACTGGCTTTCTACCACATGGCAGAAGATTGTCTCAAATAAAATCTCAGCTCAAGGGATTACTGGTCTTTGAAAGACTCAAAGAATTGGTTTTGGATTATTGACTCTTATACTCAGTTCTCATAGGAGACTGAAATGGACTTTTTTTTTTTATTGTTAGTGCTTTTTTTGTTGTTGAAATGGCTCAGCCTCAGGGGCATAATACACCTTCATGGATTAATATGGCGAGAGTAGGAGCAGTTACCAGTAAATGAGATACAAGTTGAGCAGACACCTTAAGCTGCCATCTACAGTCCAAAAAGGGAAATACTATACCATTAGACATTGAGGGAAGAGTAACTTTTGTGAAAGGCTGAATTATATACCATTTATGTACATTATATTAGTGTATACAAATAACACTACATTGTGTCACATAACAATATTGGTGCTGTCAGCTGTCACCAAGTCAACTCCAACTCTGGATGAACCCACACGTGCAGAGTAGAACTGGGCTTTGGGATTTTCAAGGCTGTGACCTTTGGGAAGCAGATCACCAGGCTTGCCTTTAGATTCCTCCGTGTTGACTGTAAATGCCAGACTTATACCTAGCATTCAAGTGCCAATGCATTTGCACCATTAGCTGCTAAGTATAATACAATGGGATATGATATAATGTGGTGTGTTACAATAATACATGTAAAAATAATAAATTATGTTTAAGTTTTTTATCATGGAGTCTCTTATTACCTCATAACCATCTGATCTCATATTCCCACAACTTTTCACTACAACTTCAATCCATATTCCTTTTGCACATCACTTACACCATCAACCTTGTGGTCAGAGGGGGTGAGGAATGCTCCTGTGTCAGGGGGGTAGCACACCTCTAACTCTGCGTAAAGTGTTCTTCTCATGACTAGCATCCTAACTGCCTTCAGATTTCCTACTGTAAGCCTCTTTATCAGAAGTAATTATACTAAGAAGCATTTCTTTTTAATCTTTAAATTGCTTACATCTTACTGTGAATTAAGTGATTTACAGAATTGAACCAATATTCAAGAAATCACACACATTCGGATTTAACTCATCTATTGGAATTCACCAATGGACCACAGCTTATCCCGCTGCCTCTTTGTGTTTCCTGTTTCTGTTCCTCCTTCCTTCATAACCCTCTGAATTTTGTCCCTGGGCAAGTGCTGCCCCCTTGAACTTACATAGTTGATTATTGGTACATGGAGGAGACTTCTGTTCCAGGCATGACTGCTGTTTGCATGCTCCATGTGTCCATTGGACCAATTGTTTCCTTGCGACTTTCAAACTCCATCATTCTTTCTACCTCTGTAAGGGAAGAGCCAATAGTTGCATCTTATGTTATTCACATCAAATAGGGGTAAGAATTTTTCTTTTTCCACTGAGGTTTCCACAATTCTTAAAGAATACTAGGCATAAAATAATTGGTCAAATACATTTGTTGAATGAACAATGAAAGTCTTAAGGAATTTGTAGAGAAATATAATGTTTTAGGGGGAAAGTGGTATTAGAAGACAGGACAGCTAGACACCTTCTGCATCAAAGAGAATATTGAGCACATCAGATTCAAGAAGATGAGATACACAGATGTGAATAGGGATTAATTAATTAATTATTTAAATTATAAATGACAGCATATGCCTTAAACCGTTGTTCACAGCGAATGGCATAGTTGGCAATCCTCTTTTCTCTCTCCAAGTAGTTTCATCACTGCATGGAACCAGGAAACCACACTGAGATTCCAGAATTGATCCTTCTGGGGCTTTCTGAAGAGGCAGAGCTGCAGCCCCTCCTCTTTGGACTGTTCCTCTCCATGTACCTGTTCACCTTCACTGGGAACCTGCTCATCATCCTGGCCATCACCACAGACTCCCACCTCCACACACCCATGTACTTCTTCCTCTCCAACCTCTCCTTCTCTGACATCTGTTTCACCTCCACCACTGTCTCAAAGCTGCTGATGAATATCCAGATGCAGAACTTTATTACTTATGAAGAGTGCATCACCCAGATGTATTTTTTCATTCTTTTTGGGTGCTTAGACAACTTCCTGTTGACAGTGATGGCCTATGACCGGTTTGTGACCATCTGTCACTCACTGCACTACACGGTCATCATGAGCCCAAGATTCTGTGGCCTCCTGCTTCTGGCTTGCTGGGTGTTGACAGTTCTGGACTCTCTATTAAATGGTTTATTAGTTTTGCGACTCTCTTTTTGTACAGAATTGAAAATCTCCCATTTTTTGTGTGAACCTAATCAGGGCATCCAACTTGCTTGTTCTGACACTTTCCTCAATGACTTAGTCATGTATTTAACATTTGGACTTTTCAGTGTTATTCCACTCACTGGGATCCTTTTCTCTTACATGAAGATTGTGTCCTCCATCTTGAAAATTTCATCAGCTGGGGGCAACTATAAAGCCTTTTCTACGTGTGGGTCTCACCTCTCCGTGGTTTCCTTGTTCTATGGCACAGGTCTTGGGGTTTATCTCAGTTCTGCTGCTACAGAAAACTCCAGAGCCAGTGCAATAGCCTCAGTGATGTACACTGTAGCCACGCCCATGCTGAATCCCTTTATCTACAGTCTTAGAAATAAAGACATAAAGAAGGCCCTAAGAACACTTTTCAGCTGAGAAACATCCTATATAACAGAAACTCATCCTTAAGTTTAGAAAACTACTTATGAAAAACAAAATTCAAACTAATAAAAAATCTGCATTATACTTCCCTCAGCCCTAAGTGTGCTAATGTACATAGTTCAATCTCCTTAATATTTAAAACAGAATATAAAAACCTGAAGAGATAATATGAAATTACTTCTTGTGTATTTTGTTGAAAATGTATTTACTTTAACCAAGTCTTACCTTCAATGGGCAATTCTTTCTGGGTGACTGCAGGTTTCATTATGAAACAGACTTTTCATTATTAGCCATAGTGTAATAACATACAATCATCACACAGGACCCATGCTCATTATTATCCTGAACCCTAAAATATTGAGACATAATTTCAACAATTCCTATTTCGGAAAACTTTTTTCTTGTGATTACATCTGGCATGAAACTTTCAACATATCTTGGATTATTTTCCATTTCCTTTACACTGAAATCATGTTAAACATTTTCAGCATAAAATTTATAAACTTGTTCTTATTAAATTATGAAAAGCACTGTTGGTATACTCAAGTATTGGAATTGCTTCCAGAACCACACTGAAAACTATTCCAGCTAAGCACGTTGATACTTCTCTTATGATCAAAAAGATGGGAGAATCAAAAGACTGAGGTTATTGACTTCCTATACATGATTAATCTTCTGCCATCCAGAGAGTAGGAATTTTTGTTGTGATTTTTAATTCAAGACCATTGGTTTCAAGACTTCTCTAGACCTCAAATTGTTCAGCAAAGGTATGCATATCCCTTCTTGACATCAATGATACTACTAGACATTAGCC
>NW_022103927.1:2271009-2272235 GCF_000313985.2 Echinops telfairi | reverse complement strand
GGAAAAGTGGGTGAGGGGTGATGGAGGACAATGTAAGATATGGAAAAAATGATCCATAACTTATCAAGGATTTGTGAAGGATGGTAGGTGGGGGAGGGAGGGGGAAGAAATGGGGAGCAGATATCAGAGGCTCAAATGGGAATAGAAGGCTTAGAAAGTGATGATCATGGTATATGTGCAAATGAGCTTGACACACTGGAGGAATGTATGGATTGTGATGAGATATAAGAGTATTTTAAAATTCTATTTAAAAAAATAAAATGGGTATCAGAATTTGGGTTTAAGAGATAAAGTATATGATAGTTAAAACTGATTTCTCTTATCCAAGTCAGGTTGTGAACTCTGGGTGAAGCTCAGAGCTTATTGTTTTCAAATAACTAATTTAAAATGTTATTTTACTGAACTTTGGTGTTGGAATAATTCTTATTGTTGTTGTTGTTGTTATAGAAAAATTACAAATACAGTTAAGACTTTTCCCACAAACCCCACACTTAGATGTGTATCATTATCATCTCTATCCAGATTTGCACATTACCCATTTACACCACCTTGCTGCTCAGTCAATGCCATAATTCCACACAAGACAGGCTGCTCTGATTACTACGGAAACCTTGTTGTCTATTATAACCATGCCCACCCTGTCTCTGTTGATTCAGTGCGGACACCTGCCCTCTACCATCACGGGAACCAATCAGCCTCATTGTGGGCAAATGTCGGAGTTTGCTTAGGGCAGTGCCCACTGTTAATCCTGGTGCACATAAAATAGCAATTACAGGAGTCTTAAGAGATGCTGGGGCCCACTTCACAAACTTGTTCCTTATGGTTGTGGTAAAGGGTATGACCTCAGGACACCCCCTTTTGGGGTCTATGGGAATATCCTGATAGATCCATTCCAACATACCAATTTCTCTAAGCCTTTGGATGCCTTCCTCTACAGTGTACCAAGGTAGGTCAGGTACTTCAAGTTGGTCCAATCTAGGCCATCTGGCAGTCCATACTTCACTGAACCAACCAAATAAAGAATTAGATCCTCTCTTAGCCTCTCTCGCAGAGACATTGAAAAAAGAGTCTGTACTTAGGGGTCCCATATCCAGAAACTCAGATCGGTCTAATATTACATTTATTGCACCAGTATCCTACACCCTTAGTAACCATTCCCAGGGATATTCCCCAGGCTTCTGCTTGTATGTATTTGAAAACTGGAGCAGATCTTTATGAGTATAGCG
>NW_022103927.1:2264937-2269707 GCF_000313985.2 Echinops telfairi | reverse complement strand
GAACAAGCAAGGCAGCCGCACACTGGTCTGATGATCACAGAGCGAGAGACAAGAAAGGCAAGGCTCACCAAGCCATTTATCTCTGCCCTTCAGTTAATCCCACTTGTGTTTATCAGCCAGGCTGGCACAATAAACTATCTCAAATACCAAATGATTGATGTGATGTGGTGTGGTGTGGTGTGATATAATAAGACTACAAAAGAAGTAAAGCAAGTCTAAGATCCCATGCCATAAAGTCTATCTTGTAGTATGAACTTTTTCAGAGCAGGTGGTATTTGTAGACCAGCACCATCCAGTTCTTCCGATTCACAGTTGTGGAGACTGATGTTAACAGGCTCCATCAGTCTCTTAGCCTCATTCTTTTCCTGTGTCTTTCAATTTTCATCATTCCTCTTTCTTCTGGATCAGGAGATTTCAATAGGTACAACTCGGCTGACTTCTCATGAGCTTTGAAATATTACAGTTACTACTCATCAAATAAGGGCAAAAGTATTAAAATTTTATTGCTGTTTTCAGTGTCATTGAGAATATTTGGTATATGATAATTGGTCAAACACATTTGTTAAATGAATAAAACAAAATTTCAAGTTATTTATAGAAATATATATTGTTTAAAAAAAATATGTGATTGCCTCACTCAGGGAGACTAAGTCATCATTGGGCCTGAGATCCCCATCATGAAATAAGTGTTGTCTGAATCGCCAAGTCATAAAGTTTTATATACACAGCAGCATTGCTTAATTAAATAGAAATTGTATATATAAGCTCGGCATGTGCAAGATGTGAAGGTAAAAGTAAGCTGTATGAAGAAGTGGCACAAGGTCTTATGGTCTCCACATAGGTCATACCACCTTCTTTCTCCCGGTATAGACTTATTGCCTAGTGAAGAATTCCTTATAAGTGGTTGACTGAAAAAGAGAAATCTGATACTAGTTTACAGAGGCTTCCTCACTTGAAAGTAGCATTGCAGTCCCTCACTAGGATCGACAAAGGTAAAGGAAAATCCTCTGAATGAGCCCAACTTTAAGCAGCACAACTCATTGTTCATTTTTCTTGGAAGGAGAAATGGGCAAATAGGCAACTGTATACTTGTTCATGGGCACTGACCAATGATTTGACTGGATGGTGGGGACTTGCAAGGAACATGATTGGAAAGTTACTGGCAAGGAGTTGAGGGAAAGAGGCATATGGATAGACTTCTCTGAATGGAGTGAAAAAAGAGTGAAGACATTTGTATTTCACATGAATGCTCATTAAGGGTTATATCTGCAAAGAGGGGTTTTCATAATCTAGCTGATAGGAAGGCACATTTCATGCAAATTAGTCATCCTCTTTTCCCAATAAACCCTGTAATGGCACAACGGGCTTGTGAAAGAAGGTGACCATAGACACAGCAGTGGGAGTTATGCGTGGGCTCAGCAAAGTGAACTGCACTCAAGAAGGCTGACTTGGTTCCTACCACTGCTGAGTGCCCATGCTGTCAGCTGCAGAAACCAATACTAAGTCAGACATATGAGATCATTCCTCAGGGAGATCAAGCAGCAATCTGGAGGTGAGTTGATTATATGAGGAGCACACCCCCCCACACACACACCCATTGGAACTTTTTTTCATAGTTCTATATTTAAATTTTTTACAAAACAATCTTATCACCTTCAAAGTACTCTTCATTACAAAATAAATTTACCAAATCTGGCATTCCACTCTTGGGAACATTTTTCAAACTCATCTGTTTGGATAACTGAAAGCACCTCCCCTGTTTTTTCTTTATTATCAAATTGCTGCCATTTCATGTCCCTCTTCATTCAGGGAAACAAAAAGAAGATGCATGGAACTAGGTAAGGTGTGTGGGGCAAGAGAGGGATGCTGTGTTTTGCCAAAAACTGGTGCACTGAGATGTCTGTGTGAGCAGGTACATTGTCATGGTGGGAAAACCAGTCCCCCATCTGCCACAAATCAGGACTTTTTGGCGACACACCCTTATGCAATCTTTTCATTAACAGCCTGACCTGGTGGAACAAACTCCAAATGAGCTGTCTCCCTCAAATAAAAAAACCAAATAAACATTGTCTCAATCTTTGATTTCACATGACAGTGGCTTCTTCCACTGGCTTGATTGATGTTTGCTTTTGGGGTCATAAGAATAGCACGATGTCTCATTACCAGCAATGATTGGGGCAAAAAAGTCTGGGTCGCTTCTGAGGTGTTCTTTCAAAGCACAGCATGTTTCCACTCGACGCTCTTTGTCCTGGTCAGTCATAATCTGAGACACAGATTTTGCAGCCACCCTTCTCCGTCCCAAATCTTCTGTTAAAATCCGCTGCACCTAGCTCTGAGATAGTCCAGATCACTTCCCCATCTCTTCAATGGTCCATGGTTGGTCTTTGAACACAAGCGCATGAATTTTGTTGATATTTTCTTCTGTTAGGGAAGTTGATGGATGTCCAGAACGATGCTTGTCATCAATCAACATTTCACCTTTTTTGAAATGAGAAAATGAGTTTTTTCCACAGGGCTGTGCTTGTAGGCTCTGTTCAACATCACAACATGGCTGCCCCTCAGAAAGATGTCCCTCTTCTCTCCTAACATCTTCAACTAGAGTGGATCCTTCTGCAATATGCAAGCAAAGCTCTTCATTTTTTCTATTCACAGCATGGAAAGCTACCAGATGAACAGATTCCCTTTCAGATAACACTTAGAATATCACAGGTGTCATTGATTTGAATTAGCAAATCATTCTCATAAATAATACTATAACCCTTTGAATATAATTATATGGCATGTGGAATGTTATTGTGCTATATTATTTATTATTATGTTATGATATTATATAATAAAATTTGAGTACTATACATGAGGCACCTTATGAACATTGTATCATTTAGACTTTTTATCTATTGTGACCTGTGTATGTGTAGACACTCTCTAAAAATATCCTAATATCATATCTCCCAAAACACTACCTACAGGGATGGTTTTCCTTTTTTTTATTCAGGGTCTATTGCAGTGGTTCTCAACCTTCCTAATGCTGCGACCCTTTTATACAGTTCTTCATTTTGTGATGACCCTATATATGGGTGTATCTGCATGTGGGCAGACCCGCCTGGAGATGGATAGAGGACTGGTGTCTTGGTTCCTATGAACATCGGAAATATGGTGTTAGGTGACCCCTGTGAAAGGGTCATTTGACCCAAAAGGGGTCGCGACCCAAAGGTTGAGAACCACTGGTCTATTGTCAATTAATTGAAATAAAAGACATGGTAAAAATGCAGTGGTGAGACTCGTGGGTTTATGTGATCAGAAGTGATTCATAAACTCCTGGCATCTTGGTTAATTATGTCCAGCTGTGTTCCTTACATCTTTGCAGAAGAATCTGGATCTTAGAATAACCATTATATATTACTCTGCATGATGGAGACACACCCAAAGTAGAGGTGACCACCTCATGGGAAGAAGCAGTCTAATGGTACAAAGCTGTACACGGAGCTCCAAGCTGTCTCCCAAGGGTCAAACTGGCACACATTTGATGTTTGTTCTCTTGGCTGCCCAGAAATAAATTTCCTAGGGAATGTAAGGCAAAAGAATACTTCATTAATGAGGCACAAGAGATTTCATCCACCAGAGTCAAAAGATTGTAAATACTTTCACTACACTGACTTAGATCTACTTGATTCATCTAAGTGATGAGAAAACACAGTTGTACCTTCTAGAGCCTAATGAGTGGGTCCATCTCCATGTTCTTCCTGGGGGCACAACCTCTAACATTAGCAGTGGAACATGGGAGAAACAGCATTGGTGAAGTCTGCTCTGGATGAGGTACAACACCATTTCAGGTGCCTGGAGATTGGTGATGCGTGATGGCCCTCTCTTATTGGTAGTATCTGGAGGCATATCAGCAGGTATAACAAATAAAAGTAAGTTTAATGGATAAAGTCCTGATAAGTTAGAGTCCCCGGTTCTAGAGACTGGTTCTGGCTACATGACAATGTCTTCTTTCTGTAATCTGTCTTCCCTGATGCTGGCTCTCATTCCTGCAACCGCCTTCTCCTAACAGCCTTCCTTGTTTCACTGCATTAACGTGTCTGTTAATCTCTTCAACTATTTGTTCACATAGTTACTCACAAAACTCTTATTAAGCATTAAATTATAGTCTGGACACAAAGAAATGAATAGATATTTTTCCTTCTTTCAAGTATCTTATATTCTACTTAAGGTAATAAGTAAGTGCTTATCCCAGCACTGCAATCCTGCTGAAATGGATCGTAATGTTTTGGCCCTTCGTGGAGACTTTTAGTGAAAGTTTCACAGAGAGATGATGGTCACACTGAGCTTTGAAGGAGGAGACAGAAGGGCAGTAATGTTGCGACTATTAAAACCCTAAGGTGTGCATTGGAAATTACACATATTGATTAATAACTGATGAACAATGAAAGCAAGGAATGGAAAGTGCAGCATGAGTGTGGACAGGTAGGCAGCAGCCATGTAACACAGCTGTATATTTTGCCTAAGGAAGGACAAGGCAGAATTAGCAGCACAGTCTGTCTGCAGTCAGACTTGCCTTTGGAGACATTGCTCTGGTCCATGTGCAGAGCAGACGACTGCTCCTGGGAAAACCGTAGAGAGATGAAGAGTGGAAAAAACACAGCAGAAGTGGGAGATGAATCTGTGAGGTTTTGAGTTATAATACATCCCAAAATCCACCGAGTAATATGAGGCAGCTTGACATTTAAAATTACTTTTTATTTACTTTATTTATTTATTTAAAATTTT
>NW_022103927.1:2256375-2264631 GCF_000313985.2 Echinops telfairi | reverse complement strand
AGCACATCTATACATTTGTTGCCCTCATCGTTCCCAAAATTCGCTTGCCTCTTGGGTTCCCGGAATCAGCTCATTTTCCTTCCCCCCTCCCCCTCCCTTCGTCTTCCCCCCTCACCCATGTACCCTTGATAATTTATAAATTATTATTATATCTTATATTACATGCCCGGCGTCTCCCTTCACCTACTCCTCTGCTGCCCATCCCCCAGAGAGGAGGTTATATGTAGCTCTCTGTGATACTAACTGATTGTAATGTATTTTTCTTTATTTTAAACCACTGTGTTAGGACCCAATCCAGACATCATACCATTCCATAGTTCAATCATATCAAGCAATGTTGTACATTATCAGTTTCAAAACGTTTTTTTCCTTCTTGTACTTTTTGATATCAGCTCCCTCTTATCCTTTTTCCCTTCCCCCCATGTAGGTCCCCTGCATCCCCAGCAGGAACTCTCATTCTTGTTATTGTCCCTGACCACAATTGAGATATTGGAATAACCTGGTTTTCCAACAGAGTACTGTAGAGATGACCATGGTAGATTAAAATGATAAATTTGACTTCAATGGTTAAAATCTTCTCATTTGGTTCTCTACTTTGTGCTTGATCTAGTTGTTAATAGTTTTTAATAGTCTCTCTTTGTTCATAATGGGATTTATCTCTGTTGTATTTTGCTATTGTTGGTAACTCTCTTGACTCTTGGTTATGTTTTTTCTTATGTTCTTTGTGACATGCAACCCAGCATGGGTGAAGCTGTAGAGATAATAGGTTTGTTTGTTTTAGTTAATAGAAAAATTACAAATACAGTAAAGACATTTTCCATAAACTCTTCACTTAGGTGCCTATTATCATCTCTATCCAGAATCCTGCATTTATTTGTCACCCTTCCTTGGACGCCTGTGACTGTGACAGGTACCCTGATATTTTTCATTGCTTGATGACCATGCACTTGCTGACGCGTGTTGGCTAATTATTTTGTAATATGTTTCTCACTTGGTATTTGTCTGATGTTTCATGAGGAGATTGGAGTTATGGAGTTTAAAAATTTTAAGTACTGTTTTCCTGGTTTTTGGAAGAAGACCTCAAGGGTTAAGTGTCAACGTCATCTATCATTTTGTTGATAGCTATAACCTGGCTTAGATCTTGATCAGAATTGCATTAAGTATATAAATCTAGTTGGGAAGGTTTTACATTTCACAGTATTGCTGATCCTTCCAAATCATGAACAGAGAATATCTATGTATTTGGTCCTTTCATTTCTCTCACCAGTATTATGGAGTTTTTAGAACATTGATGTTGTTTGCATTTTGATCTATTATTGCCATCGCTGTAGAATTTCATTTTGGTGTGTTACTGTTAATTATTGTTATGTGGAAACTTATTGGTGGTTTTATCTTTATTTTGCAAGCTGTCATTTTGCTCTCCTTATCAGTTTAAGTTTATGGTTGTTTCTTTGGATTTTTCTACATATTCAATGATGTCTTCTGTGAACAAAGACACCTCTATTTCCTCCTTCCCAGTATGTGTGTTTTTTATTTTAAAAATTTGCGTTATTGGGCTTGTTAGGACTTGCATTTAAATAAGAGTGTTAGGAGAGGATATTCTTTCCCTGTTATGAATCCAAAGGGGAAAAATGTCTACATTTTCACCATTAAACACGACCCTAGTGGTAAGATTCACAGATGTAGTCTATCAAGCCAAATTTTAAAACTTTTTTTCAACTTTTTTGTGGGAAATTAAAATGTAAGTAATAGCTTTGAATGCTATCAAATGATTATTGTTATTTGAATTTATGACTTTGTTTCTTTAGTTGATGTTTAGTTTGTCTATAATTCATTTTTTTCTTTGGCCAGTTGATGTAGCACATTACATAAACTGATTTTCAAATTTTGAACCACTTTCCCATTGCTGGAATAAATATCACTTACTTGTAATATATTATTCTTCTCATACGTGGTTGGATTCAATTAGTTAGTATTTGTTGAAGATTTTTGCATTTGTTGTCATGGGTAATATTGAGTGATAGACTTCCTTTTTTATCTATTTGTATCTGGTTTTGATATTACTCACTGCCTTTGAAGCCATAGAGACCCTATAGGACAGAGTATAACTGTCCCCATGAGTTTCCAAGACTTTTACTGTCGATGGAGCAGAAGCCTCATCTTTCTCCCAGGCAGTGGCTGGTGGTTTCAGACTGCTGACCTTGCTGTTGCAGCTTAGTGATAAGCCACTCTCCCACCAGGACTCCTGGTTTTGATACTAGGAAACTGTTGGCTTCACTGAATGAATTAGGAAATATTCCCTCTGCTTCTTGATTTTTGAAAAAGATTGTAGAGAATTTATATCATTATTATTTTCTAAAACGTGTAGGATATACATTAGCATTTCACTAGTATATTAAACAATCACTGCATTTAATATCCAAATGACTCCTAAATGCTCTGAATTTTGAAAAGGAATGAAAAGAAGTTCTTTTTTAACATTCTCTTCCGTTTTTCTGTATATAAATATTTCAATTAATCAGTAATATTTTAATACTATATTTATAATGTAAGCATAGGAATTCATTTAAATCATATAGATTAAAATATTTATGTAATTGGGTTATTCCACTATGTATACTTTTCTGGGTACTGTAGGGTTTAGAACTCGGTAATACAACCTTCCTTTCTCTGATTCTTACAAAGCTTGTATTAATCTCCTTTCCTCCCCTTTTGTCTCCTTCCTTCCTTCCTTCCGCTCAGTAGACTGGTTTTCTATCACAAGGCAGAAGATGGCCGCAAATAAAATCTCTGTCCAAGGGATTACTGGTCTTTGAAATACCCAAAGACCTGGTTTTGGATTACTGACTCTCAACTCAGTTCTCACAGGAGAGTGAAATTGACTTTTTTTTTTTTAGTTCTTCTTTGTTGTTGAATTGGGTCAGCCTCCATAATACACCATCATACATTAATGTCGTAAGAGTAGGAGCAGTTATCAATAAATGAGATATACGTTGAGCAGATATCTTAAGCTGCCATCTACAATCCAATAAGGGAAATACTATACCACATAGAACTGAGGCAAGAGTAACTTTTGAGGAAGGCTGAAGTATGTACTGTCCATGTACATTATATTAGTGTATACAAATAGCACTACACTGTATCACATAACTCTATTGATGCTGTCAGCTGTCACCAAGTCAACTCCAACTCTGGATGAACCCACGTGTGCAGAGTAGAACTGGGCTTTGGGATTTTCTAGGCTGTGACCTTTGGGAAGCAGATCACCAGGCTTGCCTTTAGATTCCTCCGTGTTGACTGTAAATGCCAACCTTTTAGCTTGTAGTCTAGTGCTTGCTCATTTGCACCACCTAGCAGCTCAGTATAATACAATAGGATATGATGTAATGTGTTGTGTTTTAATAATACATAAAAATAATAAATGATGTTTAAGTTCTTTATCATGGAGTCTTTTACAACTTTATAACCATCTGATCCCATATTCCCATCACGTTTAACTACAAATTCAATCCAGATTCCTTTTTGCACATCACTTACATCATCTACCTTGTTGTCAGAAGGGGTGAGGAATACTGTGTCAGGGGTGTAGCGCAGGCACTATCTCTGCCCAACGTGTTCTCATGACGAGCATCCTAACTGCATTCAGATTTTCTGCTGTAAGCCTCTTTATCAGAAGTGATTATACTAAGAACCATTTCTTTTACTCTATAACTGGCTTACATCTCACTGTAAATTACGTGGTTTACAGACCTGATCAGCATTCAAGAAATCACACACATTCTAATTTAACTCGTCCATTGCAATTCCCTGATGTGTCACAGCTGATCCCGCTGCCTCTTTATGTTTCCTGTTTCCAATCTTCCTTCCTCCACAACCCTCTGAATTTTGTTCACATCAAATAAGGGTAAGAATTTTTAATTTTTCACTAAGGTTCCCACAAGTTTCAAGAACACTTGGCATAAAACATTTGGTCAAACACATTTGTTGAATGAACAATCAAAGTCTTAAAGAATTTGTAGTGAAATATAATGTTTTAAGGAAAATATGGTATTAGAAGAAAGGACAGCTAGACAGTTTCAGCATCAAAGTGAATATTGAGCACATGAGATTCAAGGGCATGAGATATACAGATATGAATAGGGATTGCTTAATTAATAATTTAAAATATAAATGGCAGTATATTGCTTAAACTGCTGTTGACAGCTTATGGCATGTTTGCAATGCTCTTTTCTCTTTCCCAGTAGTTTCATCAGCTACATGGAACCAGGAAACCACACTCATACTACAGAATTCATCCTTCTGGGGCTTTCTGAAGAGGCAAAGCTGCAGCCCCTCCTCTTTGGACTGTTCCTCTCCATGTACCTGGTCACCTTCACTGGGAACCTGCTCATCATCCTGGCTGTCACCACAGACACCCACCTCCACACACCCATGTACTTCTTCCTCTCCAACCTCTCCTTTGCTGACATCTGTTTCACCTCCACCACTGTCCCAAAGATGCTGCTGAACATCCAGATGCAGAACAAAGTAATTACATACGAGGACTGCATCACTCAGATGTATTTTTTCTTGCTTTTTGCAGTCTTAGACAACTTCCTATTGACAGTGATGGCCTATGACCGGTTTGTGGCCATCTGTCACCCACTGCACTACACGGTTATCATGAACCCAAGATCCTGTGGCCTCCTGCTTCTGGCCTCCTGGGTATTGTCGTTTCTGGACTCTCTATTAAATGGCTTGATGGTTTTGCGACTGTCTTTTTGTACAGAATTGGAAATCTCCCATTTCTTCTGTGAACTTAATCAGGTCGTCCAACTTGCTTGTTCGGACACCTTCCTCAATGACTTAGTCATGTATTTAACAATTGGACTTCTGTGTGCTGTTCCATTCACTGGGATCCTTTTCTCTTACATGAAGATTGGGTCCTCCATTTTGAAAATTTCATCAGCTGGGGGCAAATATAAAGCCTTTTCCACCTGTGGGTCTCACCTCTCCGTGGTTTCCTTGTTCTATGGCACAGGTCTTGGGGTTTATATTTGTTCTGCTGCTATTGAAAACTCCAGGGCCAGTGGCATAGCCTCAGTAATGTACACTGTAGCCACGCCCATGCTGAACCCCTTTATCTACAGTCTTAGAAACAAGGACATAAAGCAGGCCCTAAGAAAACTTTTCAGCTGAGAAACATCCTGTATAACAGAAACTCATCCGTAAGTTTAGAGAGCTACTTTAAAAACAAAATTCAAAATAACAAAAATCGGTATTATACTTTCCCCAGTTGTATATGTGCTTATGCACAGAATTTCATCTCCTTAATATTTAAGACATAATATGAAAAATTGAAGACATACTATGAAATTGCTTCCTGTGTATTTTTAAAAATGCATTTACTTTAACCAAATCTTCCCTTCAACGGGCAATTCTTTCAGGGTGACTTCAGCTTTCATAAGGAAAAACTTTTCATTACTAGCCATAGAGGAAGAGCATGCAATTATCTCAAAGGACCAGTGCTCATTATTATCCTGACCCATTAAAACCTGGGACAGAAATTCTATGACTCCTATTTTGGAAAACATTTTCTTGTGATTGCGTATGGCATGAAATCTTCAACCCACCTGGGTTATTTTCTTTACAGTGAAGTCCTGTTGAGTAGTTTAAGCATGAAGATTGGAAACTTGTTTGTACTAAATGTATGTTCAAATATTGGAAATGGCTTCCAGAACCACACTGAAAACCGGACCAGCTAAGCATGTTCATTCCTGGTATAGAAAGGGGGAACTGATTACAAGGATCTACATATGGCCTCATCTCTGGGGGACGGACAGCTGAAGGGTGGGTGAGGGGAGATGTCGGACAGTGTAAGATATGACAAAAATGACAGTAATTTCTAAATTGTCGAAGGTTCGTGATGGAGGGAGCATGGGAGAGGAAGAAGAAAAAGTGAGCAGCTGATGCCAAGGGCTCAAGTAGCAAGAAAATGTTTTGAGAATGATGATGGCAACAAATGTACAGATGTGCTTGAGACAATGAATGCATGTATGGATTGTGATAAGAGTTGTACGGGCCCCCAATAAAATGATTTATATAAAAAAATTTAGAGCTTTGTAAACCCTATCAGGCAGTTCAGTCCAATGAGTCAGACTCACTTGATAGCAGGGGAAGTGAGTTGGTCATACAGGAATGGTAAGTGCCCATCCCCCCTATTCCTCCAGTGAAAACTGTAGACTCAATTCAAATCCACTGCCATGGGGTCCACCTCACAGCACACAGACAGTGATGAATAACTGCCTCATAGAATGTCTGAAGCTGTACATCTTTACAGAGAGCCAGACTGTCACATTTTCAACCACAGAGCAGGTAGTGGATTTGAATCTCCAGTTTTGGTTAACAGCCTAGCACTTTAATCAAGAGACTGTCAAACTTTCTTATATCATGAGTGAACAAGTTGATTGTATCCAAATTGCCTGAAGATTTTTTCCTGTTTTTAAAAAATCATTTTACTGGGGGTTCTTGAAACTTTTATCACAATCCATACATGCATCCATTGTGTTAAGCACATTTGTACATATGTTGCCATCATCATTTTCATAGCATATCTTTCTACTTGAACCCTTGGTATCAGCTTATTTCCTCCTCCCCCGACCCTCCCTTCCTCCTGATATCTTGGTAATTTATAATCGTTTTATTTAAGTCTTACACCAACCACTGACTGCCTTCACCTACTTTTCTGTTGTCCATCCTCCTGCATGGGGGTTATATGTAGATCATTGATATCGGTTCTTTATATTTCTTCCTACCTTACCGTGACCTTCCTGGTATGGATACTCTCATTATTGGTCCTGAGGGGTTTGTCTGTCCTGGATTCCCTGTATTTCAAGCTCTTATCTGTACCAGTGTTCAAGCTGTGGTCTAGCCGGATTTGTAAGTTGGAATTGGGGTAATGATAGTTGGGGGAGGGGAAGCATTAAAGAACTAAAGAAAAGTTGTATGATTCATCGGTGCTGCACAGCACCCTGACTGGATTGTGTCTTCCTTGTGACTCTTCTATAAGGCGTTGTCCAATTGTCTACAGATTGGCTTTGGGTCTCACCTCCACATTCCCCTCATTTCCATGTTTCCATTCTAAAATATACAGTTAGTTCATGATTTCTTTAGAATGGATGCTTTGTGGTGCATGAAGTGAGCATTTGATAAAAACAAAAAACCTCACTGCCATGGAGTCAATACCAGCTCAGCAGCTCTATAGGACAGGATGAAACTGCTTCTGTAGGGTCTCAAACATGGAATTCTCTACAGGAGTAGAAGGTCCCATCTTTCTCCTGTGGAGCACCTGGTGGTTTTGAACGGCTCACCTTGAGGAGCACAGTCCAACTCTGCGACGTATTCTTAGATACTCCCTTTTTAAGGACAAATAATACTGTGGTAAAATATATAATATAAAATTAACCATTTAAAACATTGTGAAAACCACTCCTTGTGATTACGTCATTTGGCAGAGTGGATCGTCAGTTTATTTTTTTAAATTTGCACAGTTTATTTCCACTCATCCTTTTCTAACCTCTTAATGTACCTCCCGTCACTTCGGCCATTCCCTCCATGTGTTCCCATTTCCATTTCTCCTTCTTTGTGAGCCCTTCTTACTTTAGGATCTTAAATTGTTAGTTATTCTAATATGGGGCAAGTTTGATTCTGTTTTTATGGGCCACTAAGGCCTATAATCTTGGTGGTATCACCAGTCTCTATCCAACCAATAAGACTTATCATTTTGAGTTCTCTTCCACATCCTTCTCCCACTTCTATAGTAATTTACATAATGTATCATTTATGTAAGTACCTTCTAGGGTGGGCATTTTCAGAGGAGTTGGGGCTAGTAACAGGAAACCATTCTACTCTCAACATAATGGAGACTAATCTTTCCATGGTCCCTTCATCCACTGGTCTGTTTCCATGTGTTTTTCAGTTTCCATCACTCTTACTTTCTCCTGATGGAAAGAGACAAATATTTGCATATTATATGCGGCTTATGAGCACTTATGATTCCAGCTGCTAATCACCATATTGAAACACAGAACATTGTCCTTGCCAACTCTGCTCTGCCAGTTGACCTTGGTGAGTCCACGATGATGGTTCTGATCCCCCAGGCTCAGGGACTCCTTTTTCAAGGTGTTTGTTTATGTCTAAAAGCTTTTCATAAATTTACTCCTCTCATGTCCCTATATGTTTCATCAAAGTAGAAAAGTCTTTGCCCACCAGAGAAAA
>NW_022103927.1:2250563-2254681 GCF_000313985.2 Echinops telfairi | reverse complement strand
ACAGGGAAAGGCAGGATTTGGGCGATGATAGTGGGGAGTGAGGAAGCTTCATGGAGTCAGAGGAATAGTGCATGTTCTACTGGTGCTATACTTCACGCTGGTTGACTCATCCCTTCCTTGCGACCCTTCTGTGAGGGGATGTCCCATTTTGTACAGATGGGTTTTGGGTCTCTGCTCCGACCCCCCTGATTCTCAACAATGTTTATTTGTTTGTTTGGCTTGGGTGTTCTGATGCCTGTTATCTTATCTCATCTATACATCATGATCGCATAGGCTGCTGTACTTCTTTCATCTGGGCTTGTTACTTCTCTGGTGGATGGATGCTTGTTTGCAAACATAGGACCGATTGTAAGCATGGTACAGTGCCTGGCAGTGTGTAGTTCGGGACTGCATAATTTCAGCACCAACGTGATATGTTATTTTATATGATGATATTATGAAGTAAAATTTAACCTTATATATAAACCATCTTATAGACATTGTGACATCTAGTCTCTATGTGTTTTTAACTTTTCTTTTTTTCAAATTGTACATAATTCTTTTGTTGTGGTTCTTCAGGGTCCCATGACTGTAATTCTGATGTTTGGGGTTGGAAGGGATGTGAGGGCGGGCAGTTTGATCACTCAGCTGCCATCAGCTGAGGATGCCCTCAAAAAGTGACGTACATTGGTATCCAAAACCAAGGGAAGACAAGAGCTCTGTCTGGATTTCCAGTCTGCTCCGGGTCTCCAGCCATCAGTTACATGTTATCAGTTTGGCAGGGTCTAGTCTCTTTATCGCTGGTGACTTGTACATGTGTAGGCACTTGCTGAGAATATCCTATTTCCTACTGACAGGAATGCTTTACATATATTAAGTGTCTACAGTCAATTAATTTAAATCAAAACTCACTGCCATGAGTCGCTGCTGACTCATAACTAGGCTACAAAATAGGGAAGTATTTACAAACCTTTTACTCTAGTAGATGAAATCCCTTGTGCCTTATTAATGAAGTATTATTTTCTCTCACATTCCCTGGGAAATTTATTTCTTGGGAGCTAGGAGAACAAAAATCAAACATGTGCCAGTTTGACCTTTGGGAGACAGTTTGGAGCTCTGTATACAGCTTTATATCATTAGACGATTTCCCAGGAAGTGGTCACCTCTATTTTTCGTGAGTCTCCATCATGCACTATAATGTATAATTGTTGCTCTAAGATGTAGATTCTTCTTCAAAGATCTAAGGAGCACAGCTGTACATAATTTACCAAGATGCCAGGATTTTATGAAGCACTTCTGATCACATAAACCCACCAATCTCACCAATGTATTTTTACCATGTGTCTTATTTCAATTAATTGACAATAGACCCGCGTTTCTCAACCTTTGGTTTGCGACCCCTTTGGGGGTAGAATGATCCTTTCACAGGGGTCGCCTAACACCATATTTTCGATGGTCTTAGGAATCAAGACACCCCTCCTCTATCCATCTCCAGGTGGGTCTGCCCACATGCAGATTCACCCATATACAGGGTCATCACAACATGAAGACTGTATTAAAGGGTCGCAACATTAGGAAGGTTGAGAACCACTGCAATATACCCTGAATAAAAGGAAAACCATCCCTGTAGGTAGTGTTTTGGGAAATATGATATTAGGATATTTTCAGTGAGTGTCTACACATACACAGGTCACAATAGATAAAAAGCCTAAATGTTACAATGTCCATAAGATGGCTCATACACACTACTCAAATTTTATTATATAATATCATCATATAATATTACATCATATAGCACAATGACATTTCACATGCCATGTAAATAATTCAAAGGGTTAGATTATTATTTATGAGGATAATTTGCTAATTCTAACCAATGACACCTGTGACATGCTAATTGTTATCTGAAAGGGAATCTGTCCATTTGGTAGCTTTCTATGCTGTGAACAGAAAAAATGAAGAGGTTTGCCTGCATATTGCAGAAGAATCCACTCTATTTGAAGATGTTAGGAGAGAAGAGGGACATCTTTCTGAGGGGCAGCCATGCTGTGATATTGAACAGAGCCTACAAGGACAGCGCTGTGGGGAAAACTCGTTTTCTCATTTCAAAAAGGTGAAATGTTGATTGATAATAAGCATTGTTCTGGACATCCATCAACTTCCCTAACAGAAGAAAATATCGACAAAATTTATGCACTTGTGTTCAAAGACCAACCGTGGACCATTGAAGAGATGGGGAAGTGATCTGGACTATCTCAGAGCTTGGTTCAGTGAATTTTAACAGAAGATTTGGGACGGAGAAGGGTGGCTGCATAATTTGTGTCTCGGCTTATGACTGACCAGGACAAAGAGCATCGAGTGGAAACATGCTGTGCTTTGAAAGAACACCTCAGAAGCGACCCAATCATTGCTGGTAATGAGACAAGGTGCTATTCTTATGACCCCAAAAGCAAACATCAATCAAGCCAGTGGAAGAAGCCATTGTCACGTGAAATCAAAGATTGAGACAATGTTCATTTGGGTTTTTTTGATGTAAGAGAGACAGTTCATTTGGAGTTTGTTTGACCAGGTCAAGCTGTTAATGAAAAAATTGCAAAACAGTGTGTGGCAAAAAAGTCCTGATTTGTGGCAGATGGGTTACTGGTTTTCCACCATGACAATGTACCTGCACACACACACACACATCACAGTGCACCAGTTTTTGGCAAAACACAGCATCCCTCTCTTGCCCCACACACCTTACTCACTTTACCTAGTTCCTTGTGACTTCTTTTTGTTTCCCTGAATGAAGAGGGACATGAAATGACAGCAATTTGATGATGTAGAAAAAACAAGGGAGGTGCTGTCAGTTATCCAAACAGATGAGTTTGAAAAATGTTCCCAAGAATGGAATCCCAGAATTGGAAAATTTATTGTGTACTGAATAGTACTTTGAAGGTGATAAGACTGTTTTGTAAAAAATTTAAATATATAACTATGAAAAAAAGTTCCATTGAGGGGGGAGGGGTGCTCCTCATATAATCAACTCACCTCCATATTGCTGCTTGTTTTCCCTGAGGAAAGATCTCATATGTCTGACTTTGTATTGGTTTCTGCAGCTGACAGAATGGGCACTCAGCAGTGGGAGGTACCAAGTCAGCCTTCTTGAGTGCAGTTCACTTTGCTGAGCCCATGCATAACTCCCACTGCTGTTTCTATGGTTACCTTCTTTCACAAGCCCGTTGTGCCATTACAGGGTTTATTGGGGAAAGAGGATGACTAATTTGCATAAAATGTGCCTTCCTATCAGCTAGATTATGAAAACCCCTCTTTGCAGATGCAACCCTTAATGAGCATTCATGTGAAATACAAATGTCTTCACTCTTTTTTCATTCCATTCAGAGAAGTCTATCCATATGCCTCTTTCCCTCAACTCCTTGCCAGTAACTTTCCAAATATGTTCCTTGCAAGTCCCCACCATCCTGTCAAATCATTGCCAGTGCCCATGAATAAGTATACAGTTGCCTATTTACCCATTTCTCCTTCCAAGAAAAATGAACAATGAGTTGTGCTGCTCAAAGTTGGGCTCATTCAGAGGATTTTCCTTCACCATTGTCTGTCCCAGTGAGGGACTGCAATGCTGCTTTCAAGTGAGGAAGCCTCTGTAAACTAGTATCAGATTTCTCTTCTTCAGTCAACCACTTATAAGGAATTCTTCACGAGGCCATAGGTGTATACTGGGAGAAAGAAGGTAATATGACAGAAGTGGAGACCATAAGACCATGAAGCCACTTCTTCATGCAGCTTACTTTTACCTTCACCTTTTGCTCATGCCGAGCTTGTATATACAACCTCTATTTAATTAAGCAATGCTGCTGTGTATATCAAGCTTTATGACTCAGTGATTCAGACAACACTTATTTCATGATGGGAATCTCAGGTCCATTGGTGACTTAGTCTCCCTGAGTGAGGCAATCACATCTTTTAAAAAAAGCAATATATTTTTCTATAAATAACTTGAAATTTTGTTTTGTTCATTCAACAAATGTGTTTGACCAATTATTGTATGCCAAATATTTTTGACGACACTGAAAACAGCAAAAAGTTTTAATACTCTTGCCCTTATTTGATGAGTAGTAAGTGTAGTGTTTCAAAGTTAT
>NW_022103927.1:2247743-2249986 GCF_000313985.2 Echinops telfairi | reverse complement strand
TTTATCTCTCAAACCCAAATTCTGATGCCCATTATATATTTTTAAATATAATTTTAAAATACTCATATCTCTTATCACAATCCATACATCCCTCCAGTGTGTCAAGCACATTTGCACATACGCCACGATCATCATTTTCAAAGCCTTCTCTTCCCACTTGAGCCCCTGATATCTGCTCTCCATTTCTTCCCCCTCCCTCCCCCACCCACACTCCCCACAAACCCTTGATAAGTTATGGATCCTTTTTTCCATATCTTACATTGTCCTCCATCACCCCTCACCCACTTTTCCGTTATTCATCCCCCTGGGAGGGGGTTCTAGTTTAATCCTTGTGATCAATTAACCCTTTCTCCCCCTACCCTCCCTTCATCCTCCTGGTATCTCTACTCTCATTGTTGGCTTTGAGGTGTTTATCTATCCTGAATTCCCTGTGTTGCGAGTTCTTATCTGTAGTAGTGCGCATGCTCTGATGTGATCTGATTTGTAAGGTAGAATTGGGGTCATGATTAGGGTGAAGGAAGCACCAAAGAACTAGAGGAAAATTGTGTGTTTCATTGGTGTTATATTGCACCCTGACTGTCTCATCTCTTCCCTGTCACCCCTCTGTGAGGGGATGTCCAATTGTGTACAGACGGGCATTGGGTCTCCACTCCATGTCTGCGCCAGTCCCCGCCTTCACACACACACACACACCCCATTCACCTTGGGTATGGTTTTATTCTGGGTCTTAGATACTGTATACCTGATCCCATCAACAGCACAAGATCACAGGCGCTGGTGTGTTTCTTCCATGTGGGCCTTGTTGCTTCTGAGCTCGATGGCTGCTTGTTTATCTTCAAGCCTTTAAGATCCCAGATGCTATATCTTTTGATAGCCTGGCACCATCAACTTTTCACCACATTTGCTTATGCACCCATTTTGTCTTCAGTGATCATGTCAAGAAGATGAGTATCACAGAATACTGGATTGTTAGAACAAACTGTTCTTGTGATAAGGGAGTACTTGAGTGGAGGCCCAATGTCCATATGCAACCTTAATTCTTAACATATAGATATGAGCACATGGTTCTATTCCCACATAGCTGTAATCTTAATGGGAGCATACTGTCTCATTTTTCTCCCTCTGACCAGTGAATAGGTTTGAAAACACAGCCTTTAAGTAGTGCAAAACTTAAGAGAGCTGCTTCCTGTGCTGCAGAGGAAATATAGGGCACTGTATTTTCCAGGATCATGAAAACCATGAGTTTCAAATGTAATTATTTGAGATGCAGACCAGATTGCAGTGAGAAACTCAAAGGCAAAAATGAGGCAGATGCTTTAGTGAAGATAATTTTGTGGTCAAGCATAATTAGAGAGCACTGGGTCTTTTGAAACAATAAAGGCAAATTTCTAGCATCATCAATGTCAAGAAGGGCTATGCATACCTTTGCTAAACAAATTGAGGTGTAGAAAGGTCTTGATACTAATGGTCTTTAACTAACAATTACAACAAAATTTCCTACTATGTGAATGGCAGAAGATTAATCATATACAGGAAGTCAATAATTCAGTCTTCTTGATTCTACCATCTTTCAGATGGTAGAAGAGGTATCAGTGTGCTTAGCTGGAATAGTTTTCAGTGTGGTTCTGGAAGCCATTTCCAATACTTGAATAGACCACCAGTGCTTTTCACAATTTAATAAGAGCAAGTTTTAAAACTTTATGCTCAAAATGTTTAACAAGATTTCAGGATAAAGAAAATAATCCAAGATAGGTTGAAAGCTTCATGCCAGATGTAATCACAAGGAAAAGGTTTTTGAAAATAAGAAACATAGACTTTATGTCTCAGTTTTTTATGGTTCATGATAACAATGAGTATGTGATAATTGCATGCTATTATGCTATGGCTAGTAATGAAAAGTTTGTTCAATAATGTAACCTGCATTCACCCAGAAAGAATTGCCTGTTGAAGGGAAGACTTGGTTAAAGTAAATACATTTTTAACAAACTACACAAGAAGTAATATCATATTATGTCTTCAATTTTTCATATCTTGTCTTAAATATTAAGGAGAATGAATTATACACATAAGCACATTTAGGATTGAAGAAAGTATAAGACAAATTTTTATTATGTTGAATTTTGTTTTTCACAAATAGATCTCTAAACTTAAGTGTGAGTTTCTGTTATAGAGGATGTTTCTCAGCTGAAAAGTTTTCTTAGGGCCTGCTTTATGTCCTTGTTTCTAAGACTGTAGATAAAGGG
>NW_022103927.1:2243625-2247017 GCF_000313985.2 Echinops telfairi | reverse complement strand
CCAAAGAGGAGGGGCTGCAGCTCTGCCTCTTCAGAAAGGCCCAGAAGGATGAATTCTGGAAAGTGAGTGTGGTTTCCTGGTTCCATGTAGCTGATGAAACAACTTGGAAAGAGAAAAGAGCATTGCAAACTATGCCATGAACTTTTAACAGCAGTTTAAGGGATATAATGTCATTGATAATTTAAACAACTAATTAATTTATCTCTAGTCACATCTGTGTACCTCATCTTCTTGAATCTGATATGTTCAATATTCTCTTTGGTGCAGAAGCTGTCTAGCAGTCCTATCTTCTAATACCACCTTTTCTCTAAAGCATTATATTTCTCTACAAATTCCTTAAGACTTTGATTGTTCATTCAACAAAAGGGTTTGACCAATTATATTTAAAGTGTTCTTAAAAGTTGTGGGAACCTCAGTGGAAAAATTAAAATTCTTACCCTTATTTGATGTGAACAGCAGAAGATGCAACTATTGCTTTCTTCCCTGACAGAGGTAGGAAGAGTGATGGAAGTTGAAAGACACATGGAAACAATTGGTCCAATGAACTCATGATGCTTGCAAACAGCAGTCATGGCTGGAACAGAACTCTCCTGAAGTCCCAATATTCAACTATGTAAGTTAGGGAGGGCAGCATTTGCCCAGGGACAAAATTCAGAGGGTTATTGAGGAAGGAGGAATGGAAACAAGAAGCGGGGTAAGCTATGGTACATTGGGGAATTGCAATAGACGAATTACATCAGAATGTGTGTGATTTCTAGAATATTGGTTCAAGTCTGTAAATCACTAAATTCACAGTAAGACGTAAGCAAGTCATAGAGTAAAAATAAATGCTTCTAATATGATCATTTTTGATAAAGAAGCTTACAGCAGGAAATCTGAATGCAGTTAGGATTCTAGTAATGAGAACAGTTTAGGCAAAGTTAGAGGTTGTGCTACACCTCTGACACAAAAGCATTCATCACCCCCTCTGACAACAAGGAAGATGGTGTGAGTGATGGACAAAAAGGAATCTGGATTGAAGTTGTAGTTAAAAGTTATGGGAATATGAGATCAGGTGGTTATGAAATTGTAAGCGACTCCATGATAAAGAACTTAAACGTCATTTATTATTTTATATATATAATATTGTAACACACCACGTTATATCATATCCTATTGTATTATACTTATCAGCTAGTGGTGCAAATGCATAAGCACTTGAACGCTAGGTAAAAGCTTGGCATTTACAATCAGCATGATGTGCTTCCCAAAGGTCACAGCCTTGAAAATCCCAAAGCCCAGTTCTACTCTGCACGTGTGGGTTCATCCAGAGTTGGAATTGACTTGGTGACAGCTGACAACATCAATATTGTTAAGTGATACAATGTAGTGTTACTTGTATATACTAATATAATGTGCATAAATAGTATATCATTCAGCCTTTCACAAAAGTTACTCTTCCCTCAATTTCTACTGGTATAGTATTTCCCATTTTTGATTGTGGATGGCAGCTTAAGGTATCTGCTCAACTTGTATCTCATTTACTGTTAACTGCTCCTACTCTCTCCATATTAATCCATGAAGGTGTATTATGCCCCTGAGGCTGAGCCAATTCAACAGCATAAAGGACTAACAAAAAAAGAAATTCCATTTCCCTCTCCTATGAAAACTGAGTTTTGTGAGTCAATAATCCAAAATCAGGTGTTTAGGTATTTCAAAGACCAGTAATCCCTTGAGCTGAGATTTTATTTGAGACAATCTTCTGCCATGTGGTAGAAAGCCAGTCTACTCAGAGGAAGGAAGGAATGAAGGAGACAAAAGAGGAGGAAAGGAGATTATTACAAGCTATGTAAGAATCAGAGAAAATAGCATTATATTACCTACTTCTAAACCCCACAATGCCAAGAAAAGTAAAAATAGTGTACTTAACCAACTAGATAAATATTCTTAATATATATGATTTTAATGAATTTCTATGCTCACATTATAAATATAAGATTAAAATATTAGTAATTGATAGAAATATTCATATATAGAAAAATGGAAAAGAATTGTTTTAAATGAACTTGATTCAATTCCTTTTCCAAAATTCAGTGCATTTAGGAGTCATTTTGACATTAAATGCAGTGATTGTTTAATATACTAGTGAACTGCTAGTGGATTCTACAAGCTTTAAAAGAATAGTAATGATATAAATTCTCTATGATCTCTTCCCGAAAGCAAGAGCAGTGGGAATATTTCCTAACTCGTTCTGTGAATTCAGCTGTGTCCTAATATCAAATCCAGGAGTCCTGGTGGGAGAGTGGATTATCATTAAGCTCCAACAACAAGAACAGCAGTTTGAAACCACCAGCCACTGCATGGGAGAAAGATGAGGCTTCTACTCCATCGACAGTAAAAGTCTTGGAAACTCATGGGGACAGTTATACTCTGTCCTATAGGGTCTCTATAGTTTCAAAGGCAGTAAGTAATATCAAAACCAGATACAAATATATAACAAAGGAAGACTATCACTCACTAGTACTCGTGAACATAAATGCAAAAGTCTTCAACAAAATACTAGCTAATTGAATCCAACAATGTATGACAAGAATAATATACTACAACTAAGTGATATTTATTCCAGCCATAAGCGAGTGGTTCTAAATTTGAAAATTAGCTTATGTAATTACCTACATCAACTAGATAAAGAAAAAAAATGGAATATCGAAAAACTAAACATCGACTAGAGATAAAAATCATAGTCGAATTACAATAAGCATTTGATAGCATTCTAAATTATTACTTACATTTTAATTTCCCCAAAATTATTAGAAAAAATTTTTAAAAGTTGCTTGATAGAGTGCATCCATAAAACTTACAGTTAGGGTTGTGTTTAATGGTGTTGTGTTTAATGGTGAAATATGAGATATTTTCCCTTTGGATTCATAAATGGGCAAGGATTGGCCCTCTTTTCATTCTTATTTAGCTGGAAGTTCTAATAAATACAATAACACAAATTTTAAAAATTTAAAAATACAGTTTGGGAAGGAAGAAATAAAGCTGTCTTTGTTCACAGAAGACATCACTGTCCATGTAGAAAACCCAAAGAAACAGCATAAGTAGAAAAATACTAAAACTGATAAAGAGAGCAAAATGGTAGCTTGCACAATAAAGATATAACCACAAATACATTTCCACATAGCAATAATGAACAGTAATATACCAAAATGAAATTCTGCATCCAGGCAATAACAGATCAAAATTCAAACAAAATTCATAGCCTAAAAACTACATAATACCGGTGAAAGAAATGAAAGGACCAAATAAATAGATATTCTCTGTTCATGAACTGGGAGGATCAGCAATACTGTGAAATGTAAAATCTTCCCAACTAGATCCATACACTTAATGCACTTCTAATCAAGACCTAA
>NW_022103927.1:2225890-2233881 GCF_000313985.2 Echinops telfairi | reverse complement strand
AGGTCAATCAATAATGCTCATTGACCAAAGAAGAACCATGCCTGCTAGATTAAGAGATGGCATTAAAATAAAGAGAGTTTGAAATACTACATGGCCTTGCTGACCTGCCATTCATCTGCTTCTTCTCACAGTACTGTATTTCAGCCTTAATCCAAGAGAGTTGTTCAGTTTCTTAAATGCACTACATTTGAGTTTAAGACAAAGTCCAGTTTACTGAGTGGGTGTTTCTAATCAGAACCTTGTTGTGACCTGTGAAGGATGTTGTGTTTGTGCACCTTCACATGACAGAGTCTATACTCTTGGGTTACCCAAAGCTGGATACGAACTGGTTCAACAGTGGCCAATTCGAAAAATAATACCTGGCATATTCTCACCTTGGGTGGTGGTGGGGAGATCTCTTTGAGTAATGTTAATCACTTTCCCCAGTGGCAGATTGCCCTAACTAGGTTACTTACCAACAGATGTATGATGCCCTTTACTAACAAAGACCTACCTGACCTTCTCTACTTGAATTCCCGTTGAGGTTCACTGAGCACCCTGGTGGGAGTGTATGTTGTTCTGGGGGGATCACAGAACAATGTCATATGACAGGAGATGACTTGTCTTCTCCTTCTCTCCTCAACATGAAACTTGCCACACCTGAGGGAGGTCTCTGCAAGGAGGTCACAAAGATGGACAAAAAATTACATGATATATAGATCATGAGCATTAGTCAGACACACTTCCTCATTACCTGACAGAATACATTACAAGATTACGTGACCTGAGAACAGAAGTCTGCCTGCATCTTGGTAGTTATCCTCATAGTAGTGGCCCATATACTAGTTCTTTTCTAGTGATTGACTAACCACTCAGCATCATGGTTTTCTGGTTCATCCATGTCATCAAGAATTTTGTGGTTGCATCACTGTCTTTTAGGATGCATATTATCCATTGTGTTTATGTTCCAGAGTTTCTTTATCGATTCTTCCACTGATGGGCATTTGAGCTACTTCCAGCTTATTATTATTATGAACTCGCTGTGATAAACATAGGGAAGCATATATCTGTTTGTGCTGTTACTTCTTTCAGGTGTCTACTCAACAGAGGTATTGCTGGGTTGTCTGGTATTTCTATTCCCAGTTATTTTAGGTATTACCGGATCTATTTTCACAATGGTTACGCACGTTTACAAGCCTACCATCAGAGTATAAGGGCTCCAATTTCTCCACACTCTCTCCAGGATTTTCTTTTGTTTGTTTGCTTGTTTTTGATTGTACTACTACTGTAGGTGCATGGGAGCTGTCTTCCAGGTTACTTGACCGAGGCATCAGTTCTTCATCATGTGTTACCCCTTGAAATGGTAGCATGACAATCAAAGCTTTTTGGAATTATGGCTTTGTTCTGAAGCTTTCTGCATCATTCAAGATTTTGCCAATAGAATATTTCAATATTGCAACTTAGGGCCTGAATTTTTTCTTCAGTCCTTTCTGCTTATGAAATACTGTGGTTGGTTTTTTGTTTTTTTTTTTAGTTTGAACACCAGTTCTGTGCACATTTCCTCATATTATTTTGTCTTCTTGAGCTAGCCTTTGAAATGTTCTTTTCAGCTCTTTTATTTCATTTCTTTCATTTGTATCAACAGCTCTATATTCAAGAGCAAGTTTAATAATCCACATTGACAATTATTTGACCTCTTATTTATTTCTTGCTGTGAAATATAGGTTTATTGTGCCAAGCTGGCCAATAGGAACATGTAGAGTTAATAGGGCCACAGTTTGATTGGAGGGCAAAAAGATAAATAGCACAGTAAGGCTCACCCCTCTCTCTTGCTGTCTTGTGATTGCACTAGTGTGAAGCTGCTTTAGCTAGTTTTCTGCCTCAACTTGTGAGCTACACTACCTGTGGGACAAGCCAACCCATGGATTGTGTTGCTAGAGCTTGAGGTTCCTTTGAGACCTGCTTCATCATGCTGCTTATGCATACATCACTTGACCTTGAGGATGGAGAATCCTGTCATCTTTCGTTGCCAGAGTTTGATATCCCATCCACGTCTGCTTCACTAAGCTCCTGAGCTGCTGACTGTTGGTGACCTTCCCTGCTGTTTGCTGCCTGTGGACAGATTATTCCTGCATTGCTTAAGGGAAGACTCAGCTGTCTACTTCCTTGACCTTGGACCCAGCAGCCCATGTGTGTTGAAGGACTTCCAGTATATTAACTGTTCCATGGAAGTGAGTTGAAGTGAATCCTCTGTACTGCTGTGTGGACTACTTTCCTGCTATATTCCTTTATGCTGTATAAACCTAGCCTCTTATATGTATATAAAATCATATGTGCCCTGGTTTTGTTTCTTAGAGAACGGCTGCCTAACACATCTACTTTTCAATGGCCTTTTAATTTCTTCATGTAAGATATTGTTGATGTTATTCTACAGCTTACCAGATCTCTGTCATTAGTCTTCAATATGTCAACACTGTTCTTTATTTTCTATATATCACATAGTATATACTGAAGGTTGTATTTTGACTTTTCTGGTTTTGTTTTCATTTTCTTCAGCTTCATTTCTGACCTTATATTTTAGCAGTTGATCATCTATTCCACAGTCAGCCCCAGACTTCATTCTGGATGCTAATATTAAGCTTCTCCATCATCTGGCCTATAGGATAGAGTCAATTTGATTCCGTGTATTACACTTGGCAAAGTTGATGTGTACCACTCCTGTTTATGTTATTGATATGAAGACATTTGCAATGAAGAAATAATTAGTCTAGCAAAACTCTTGCATGCTTTCTGACTTCCCTTCTATTAATAAGGACATATGATATAACAACTGTTCCTTCCTCTTGTTTCCAACGTTTGCATTCCAAATGCCCCAAATTATCATGCATCTTGATTGCATGATTAATCAATTTCAGACTAAAGAAATTAGAAGAGCTCTTCCATGTCTTCATCACTAGTTTCTGTGGTTCGTGTGTAAATGTGGATATTGTTTTTATCAACTGGGGTTCCTAAGATACATCCTTAGATGTATATGTATATGGATATTATCCTAAGATAATATGGATATTATCTTATCACATGCAGCACTGTACTTCCAGAGAGTGGAAATGTCCTTCTGTACATTTTTTCATACAATGGATGTAACACCGTTCTTCTAAAATTTGGTGTCCCTAACAAACCACCAAAATATGACAATTGATGGGAAAATGGTAGAAGAGTCTGAGAGGGGTCTGTTGTAATTGAAAGGAAATTTCATCAGGTTATGACTTAATTTCTATAAAATGGACACAGTGGAGAAGCTTGCTTGCTTTTTGCTGGGCCTGCATCATACATCTGTTTCATCAGCCTCTGGTTCTTTGGACTTGAGTCAGTGGTCTGCCATATTGCCTGCTGCTCCTGGGAGCATTCAGTAGCCTCCCTCTGACATGTCATCTAACTTACTGACTTTGAGTTCAAGCTGATTTGCTCACTTTATATACATCTCATGTACTGTGGACATGTCATCAGGAAGGACCAGTCCCTGGAAAAGGACATCATACTTGGTAAAGTAGAGGGGCAATGGCCAAAAGGATTGGCACAGTTGCTGCAACAATGGGCTCAAACATAATAATATCAATGATGATGCAGGACAGAATGGTGTTTCATTCCATGAATATAGTGTTACTATTAGTTAGAATTGACTCAATGGCCCATAACAACAAAACGGTATAATTTTGTCAGAATGCAGTTCTCTTCCCATTGGCTGTACCATTTTACACTCCCCTTATCAATAAACGGGGGTTTCTACTGCACCACATCGGTGACAGCTTTTCATGTTTTGGAGGAGCCCTGATGGTATAGTGGTTATGGTGGAGCTATGAGCTGGATGATTGGCATTTCAAAACCATAAATAACTCAGGAGGGGAAAGACTGGGTTTTCTTCTCTGGAAAACAGCTACAGGTTCAGAAACCCAGATGTGGTCACTAAGTTTCAGCATTGATTATGAGGCAGTGGGCTTTTTGTTTTTAAATGAACATGCAGTGATAATTTCATTGTAGCTTTAATTCCCTAATTATACATGATTTTGAGCATATTTTAGATGCTTATTTTCTATTTGTATATCTTCGGTGAGGTATCTGTTCAGAATGTTTATCCACTTTTTTGAGTCTAAAGTACTTGATGAGTTTTCAGTGCTCTTTGTATATTTTGGATAAAAGTTTAAATATTTCCTCCCACTTAGAGGTTGCCTTTTGATTCTTGAATCAGTGGCTGTTGCAGAGCAGATGTTTTCTATTTATTTCATTTATTTTTTTAATCATTTTATTTAATCCTCTTACAGCTCTTCTAACAGTCCATACATCAATTGTATAAAGCATATTTTTGTTCATCTGTTGCCATCATCATTACCACAACATTTTCTACTTGAGCCTTTAATATAAACTCCTCTTTTTACCCCAATCCCCCACTCTCTGGCCCTCATGAATCCTTGATCAATTACATATTGTTATTATTTCTTATCTTACACTATCTATTGTCTCCCTTCAGCCACATTTCTGTTATTCATTCCCTTTGGGGGAGGTGGCTATATATGCAACCTTGTGATGGGTTCCCTCTATCTCTCCCTTCCCTGACCATCCTCCTACCCTCATGATATCGCTGCTCCTCCTACTGTCCCTGAGACACTTATCTGTCCTGAATCCAATGTTTTAAGAGCTCTTATCTGTACCAATGTGTACTCTCCGGTGTATCCAGATTTGTAAGGCAGAACTGGGTCATGGTGGTGGGGAGTGAGGGGGAGAAAGCATTCAGGAACTAGAGGAATGATCTGTGATGTGTTGATGCTATACTACACCTTGGTTGAGTCATCCCTTCCTTTTAACCCTTCTATGGAAAGATGTTTCATTGTCTACAGATGGGTTTTGAGCCTCCACTCCAATCCCCCTCATTCACATTAGTATGGCTTTTGTTTTGGATCTCTTGATACCTGATACCTGATCCTGTAGATACCTCATGATCACACAGGCTGGTGTGTTTCTTCCATGTGGGCTTATTTGCTTCCCAGTTATATGACTGTTTGTTTAACTTCAAGCCTTTAAGACCCCAGATGCTATATCTTTTGATAGTGGGGCACCTCCTACTCTCTTTACCACATTTGCTTAAGCATCCATTGTGTCTTGAGCAATTGTGTTGGGAACGTGAGTATCAAAGAGTGCCAGGTTATGAGAACAAAGTGTTCTTCTGTTAAGGGTGGCCTTCAGTAAAGGACCACAGTCCATCTGCGATCTTAATGCTGAACATATAAATAAATATATGTACTTTTGCCTCTGCCCCTTTCATTATAAATTAATATATTTACATATCTCCATGCCTATAACTATACCTCTATAAATAGCTTTTGCCTCATTTCTGTCCTCCATTTCCTTTCACCTTCCTCCTATGCCACTCTCATGCTCACCCTCTGTCGGGCTCTCAGTAATTCCGCTTAGATACATTGTACTTGATTAAAACCCTCCAGGCATTATACATCCTGCTCGTCATCAATTTTAGATTTCCTGTTGTTCCCTTATCCCTAAATTTGTTGGCTCCCTACTTCCCATCTCTACCCCCTTCTGTCCCATGTCTGCCCAGAACCACCTGTCCCATTGTTTTCTCCGTGGGATTGTTCATCCTGCTATCAACTATAGATACACACAACAAAAAAGAACAAGAAAAACAAACAGAAACAATAGATAGTTCCAGGTCTGTCTGCTGACCCTTATTTTGAATTTTGTTTCTGTTATATAGGATGTTTCTCAGCTGAAAAGTCTTCTTAGGGCTTGCTTTATGTCTTTGTTTCTAAGACTATAGATAAAAGGATTCAGCATGGGTGTGACTACAGTGTACATTACTGAGGCTATTGCACTGGCTCTGGAGTTTTCAATAGTAGCAGAACTAACATAAACCCCAAGAGCTGTCCCATAGAACATGGAAACAACAGAAAGATGAGATCCACATGTGGAGAAGGCTTTATATTTGCCTCCAGCTGATGAAATTTGCAAAATGGAGGACACAATCTTCATGTAAGAGAAAAGGATCCCAGTGAGTGGAATAGCACCGAAAAGTCCAAATGCTAAATAAATGACTAAGTCATTAAGGAATGTGTCAGAACAAGCAAGTTGGGCGACCTGATCAAGTTCACAGAAAAAATGGGAGATTTCCAATTCTGTACAAAAAGACAGTCGCAAAACCATTAAACCATTTAATAGAGAGTCCAAAAAACGACAACACCCAGGAGGCCAGAAGCAGGAGGCCACAGAATCTTGGGTCCATGATGACCGTGTAGTGCAGTGGGTGACAGATGGCCACAAACCGGTCATAGGCCATCGCTGTCAATAAGAAATTCTCTAAGGTCCCAAAAAGCAAGAAAAAATACATCTGCGTGATGCAGTCTTCATATGTAATTACTTTGCTCTGCATTTGGATGTTCAGCAGCATCTTTGGGACCGTGGTGGAGGTGAAACAGATGTCAGTAAAGGAAAGGTTGGACAGGAAGAAGTACATGGGTGTGTGGAGGTGGGAGTCTGTGGTGATGGCCAGGATGATGAGCAGGTTCCCAGTGAAGGTGACCAGGTACATGGAGAGGAACAGTCCAAAGAGGAGGGGCTGCAGCTCTGCCTCTTCAGAAAGGCCCAGAAGGATGAATTCTGGAAAGTGAGTGTGGTTTCCTGGTTCCATGTAGCTGATGAAACTACTGGGAAAGAGAACAGAGCATTGCCAACTCTGCCATAAGCTGTTAACAACAGTTTAAGGGACATAGTGTCATTTATATTTTAAACAGTTAATTAATTAATGCCTATTTATATCTACATATCTCGTGTTCTTAAATCCCATGTGCTCAATATTCTCTTTGATGCGAAAATGTCTGGCTGTCCTTTCTTCTAATAGTATCTTTTCCCTAAAACATTATATTTCTCTACAAATTCCTTAAGACTTGGATTGTTCATTCAACAAATGTGTTTGACTGAATATTTTGTGCCAAGTGTTCTTGAAAGTTGTGAAAAATTAAAATTCTTACCCTTATTTGATGTGAAGAGCAGAAGATGCAACTATTGGGCTCTTCCCTTGTGGAGGTAGGAAGACTGATGGAAATGCAAAGACAATTGGTCCAGTGGACTCATGGAGCATGCAAATATCACTCATGCCTGGAACAGAACTCTCCTCCATGTGCCAATATTCAACTATGTAAGTTCAAGAGGCAGCACTTGCCCAGGAACAAAATTCAGAGGGTTAGGAAGGAAGGAGAAAAGAAAACAGGAAACACAAAGAGGCAACGGGATAAGCTATGGTACATCCGGGAATTGCAATGGATGAGTTAAATCAGGATGTGTGTGATTTCTTGAATGCTGGTCAGATCTGTAAACCAGGTAATTTATCCAGATGTAAGCAAATTATAGAGTAAAAATAAATATTTCTTAGTATAACCACTTCTGATAAAGATGCTTACAGCAGGAAATCTGAATGCAGTTATGATGCTAGTCATGAGAAGAACATGTTGGGCAGAGATAGGGGCTGTGCTACCCCCCTGACACAGGAGTATTCCTCACCCCCTCTGACAACAAGGTGGGTGGTGTAAGTGATGTGCAAAAACGGAATCTGGATTGAAGCTGTAGTTAAACATGATGGGAATATGAGATCAGATGGTTTTGAAGTTGTAAAAGACTCCATTATAAAGAACTTAAACGTCATTTATTATTTTATATTTATTATAATAACACCACATTATATCATGTCCTATTGTATTATACTGAGGAGCTAGTGGTGAAAATGCATAAACACTTGAACACTAGGTAAAAGCTTGGCAATTACAAGCAACTCAGAGAAACTTCTAAAGGCAAGCCTGGTGATCTGCTTCCCAAAGGTCACAGCCTAGAAAATCCCAAAGCCCAGTTCTACTCTGCACGTGTGGGTTCATCCAGAGTTGGAGTTGACTTGGTGACAGCTGACAACATCAATATTGTTATGTGATACAGTGTAGTGTTATTTGTATACACTA
>NW_022103927.1:2223428-2224505 GCF_000313985.2 Echinops telfairi | reverse complement strand
AAAAAGATGATAAAAGTTAAAAAAAAAAAAAGTTGGCTTGATAGAGAACATCTATGAAACTTACATCTAGGGTAGTTTTAATTGTGAAAAATTAGACATTTTTCCCTTTGGATTCATAACAGGGCAAGGATTACCCTCCTAACACTCTTATTTAAATGCAAGTCCTAACAAACATAATAATGCAAATTTAAAAAATAAAAACCACACAGACTGGAAAGGAAGCAATAAAACTATCATTCACAGAAGACATCATTGTCTATGTTGAAAACCCAAAGAAACAGCCACAAACAGAAAAATACTAAAACCGATAAGGAGAGATAAATGATAGTTTGCAAAATAAAGATATAACCATCAATAAATTTCCACGTAACAATAATGAACAGTAACATACCTAAATGAAATTCCACAGCCATAGCAATAAGAGATCAAAATGCAAACAAAACTATAGTCTAAAAGCTACATAATATTGGTTAGAGAAATGAAAGGACCACATACATACATTTTCTCTGTTCGTGAATTGGAAGGATCAGTAATACAGTGAATTGTAAACTCTTCCCAATAGATCCATAAACTTATTGTGCTTCTAATGAAGATCTAAACTAGTTTATAGCTATTGACAAAATGATGGATGAAGTCAATACTGAACCCATGTGATCTTCTTCCAAAAACCAAGAAGTAAATAAAAAAATAATTTTAAACTCCTTAACTCCAATTGCCTCATCAGACAAAGGTCAGACAAATACCAAATGAGAGACATTTTACAAAATAGTTAACCAACACATGTCAACACTTGCATGGCCATCAAACAAGGACAAATATCAGGGTACCTGTCACAGCCACAGGAGTCCAAAGAAGTCTGACAAATAAATGCAGGACTCTGGATGGAGATGAAAATAGACATCTAAGTGAAAGGTTTATGGGAAATGTCTTTACTGTGTTTGTGATTTTTCTATTAAATAAAACAAACAAACCTGTTCTCTCTAGAGCTTCACCCATGCTGGGTTGCATGTCTCAAAGAACATAAGAAAATACATAACCAAGAGTGAAGAGAGTTACCAACAATGACAAAATAGAACA
>NW_022103927.1:2217398-2222125 GCF_000313985.2 Echinops telfairi | reverse complement strand
AGCAAGGAAGGCTGTTGAGAGAAGGAGGTTGCAGGAATGAAAGCCAGCACCGGGGAAGACAGATTAGAGAAAGAAGACATTTTCATGTAGCCAGAATCAGTCTCTAGAACCAGATACTCTAACTTATCAGGACTTTATCCATTAAACTTCTTTTATTTGTTATACCTGTTGATCCGCCTACAGATACTATCAATGAGAGAGGGCCATCACAAATCACCAATCTCCAGGCACCTGTGGTGATCTTGAAGCTCTTCCCGAGAAGAGTTCACCAGTGCTGGTTCTCCCATGTGCCACTGCTAAAGTCAGAGGTTGTGCCCCTAGGAAGAGCCTGGAGATGGACCCACTCCTGAGGCTTCTAGAAGGTACAACTGTGTTTTCTCGTCACCTTAGATGAATCAAGTAGAGGAAGTATTTACAATCCTTTGGCTCTAGTGGATGAAATCTCTTGTGCCTCATTAATGAAGTATTCTTTTGTCTTACATTCCCTGAGAATTGTGCCAGTTTGACCCTTGGGAGACAACATGGAGCTCCGTATACAGCTTTATCCCATTGGACTGCTTCATCCCAAAAGTTGGTCACCTCTATTTCAGTGTATCTCCAGCATGCAGGGTAATGTATAATGAATACCTTGAGATGCATTTCCTTTTCCAAAGACCTAAAGAACACAGCTGGACATCATTTACCAAAATTCCAGGGTTTTATGAGGCACTTCTGATCACATAGAGCCCCACCACATCACTACTGTATTTTTCCATGTCTTTTATTTAAATTAATTGACAACAGACCCTGCATAAATGGAATGTCATCCTGTAGGGAGGGTGTTGGGAGATAGAATGATAGGATATTCTCAGTGAGTGTCTACACTTCTACAGATCACAATAGATAAAAAGCCTAAATGTCACAATGTCTGTAAGATGATTCATATTTAATATTGAAATTTTATTTCATAATATCATACAATATAATGATACATAGAATAGCATAATAACATTTCACATGCTATATCAATATATTCATAGTGTTATATTATTATTAATGAGAATGATTTGTTCATTGAAATCAATGACACCTGTAACATGCCAAGTGTTATCTGAAAGGGAATCTGTTCATTTGGTAGCTTTATATTCTGTGAATGGAAAGTCCAAAGAGGAATAGAGATACCAGGAATGTGAGCAGAAGGTGGGGGGAATCAGGGGGAATTGATCACAATGATCTACGTATAACCCCGTTCTAGGGGGTGGGGAGAATGGAAAAGTGGTAAAAGGGAGACAGCGGTCAGGGTAAGACATGGGGGAATTGTTCTAAAATAAATTATCAGGGGTTCATGAGAGAAGGAGGGTGGGAGAGTGGGGAAATGAGAAACTGATATCAAGGGCTCAAGTAAAAAGGATATGTTTTGAAAATGTTGATGGCAACATGTACACAAATGTGCTTGACACAGTGGATGGATGTATGGATTGTGATAAGACCTGTAAGATCCAATGACAAAACAGTTAAAGAGGAAAGAAAGCACAAGAGGTTTGCATGTGTATTGCAGAAGTGTCCACTCTAGTTGAAGATGTGAGGAGAGAAGAGGGGAAATCTTTCTGGGGAGGAGCCATTTCGGGCAATAGATGGAGGACGGGGAGTGGAAGAAGTGTCCCAGGGAAGAGGCTCCTCTGGCCTGATTGCTATCTGCTTCAGGGGCCTTTTTGTACCTTTCACAGCTGAACTCCACCACTCACTGTTCTGGTTTGGCCTTTTGGCATCACGGAAAGTCATACTTACCTGATAAGTCCACGGGATGATAAACATGTGGATGGGCCCCACCACAGAGCTGAATAAAAGGTTTAATATTAAAGGATACACAGGATCTGTACATGAATACCCACTACGTTGCATTCTGTGTTGCTTTCTATTCCGCAATTAGTTTTTTTTTCCCCTTGGTTTTGCATGATTTTATATATTAGTAATTATTAGGGTGCTTCAAAAAGTATGTGGAAATTTTGAATTAATAGTTAATCGAACATTGCCACTTTTCCACCACTCACATATAGCCCTCACATGTTGCTGGTGGAGGGAAAGGGTGCAAATATTGTGAAGAACAGATTTTGGTTCCTCCAAATGCTAACTCTAGGTTTAGCAAGTGACCAGCAATTCAACTGCTAGGTACAACACAAAAAGAATTAAAAAGTGGTGATTAAATAAATACTGATAAATAAATGCTTACAGAGGCAGTATTCACAAGTACTAACTGATAGAAACAATCCAAATATCCATCAACAGATGAACATCATGTGGCCTTGACATACACTAGATGATTGTTAGTCATTGAAAACCCATGAAGCAGGATTACGTGATAGGGAATGAGTGATTCTTGGAAATTTACACCTAGTGGGAAAGAAAGCGCATCCAACTCACTGCCGTGCAGTCAGTTCTGACTCAGAGTGACATGTGGGGTAGAGCAGAACTCCACAGAGATTCCCCAGGCTGGGATCTTTATAAAACAAACTGGCAGATCTTTCTCCCAGAGAATAACTGATGACTCGAGACCTCAAACCGCTGAAACTTAGGTTAGCAACTGTGTTCATTTGGGTTTGTGTCAACGTGGTTGCGCCACGATTCTTGGTAGTATAGCAATTGGTGGTTCCCCCAGATTTGACCTAACGTACAACTCCAAGATGGAATGTACTGTGAGCAGCAAAGCAGATGTAAGAGGACTAGGGAGGAGAAGGCCTCATCACCAAGGCCATAGCTCTGCTGCAACTGACAAGTAGTTTCCTCAGGGGCGTGGCCTACTCTTATGTAAGCAGACTTTGTAGGTAGACTTCCCACTTCCTCCTATCTGGATCTGGATCCTACTTCTGTCTCACTGACCCTGGTGTTTTGGCCTTGAGCCAACAGCCTGCTATATTGCCTCACAATCTGGGAGCTATCATTGGCCTGCCATATGACTGCCAACCTTGGATTTTTTTTACTGTGAGGCCAGAAGCCTGACCGATTGACCTTGAGTTTTTCTGCCTCTCCCTGCACCAGTTTGTGGTCTTCCTGCTTCCTGGATGGTCTTTTTGCCTTCTGGTTTGCCAACCACAGCAGTTACTGGGTCATGTTAAGACTCCAGTTTAACATCTAACCCATGGATTTGAGCCGGATTGTGTTTACTCACTTCTCTATCTATATTGCTATGGCGATACAGAGATATAGATAGGAAAAATAATATGTTTCAAGGAATTTCTCACACTTGTAAAAGTGTGTTATACATGCATAGATAAATAGATAGATGGATAAGTAGATAGTTATAGATATCAAGATATCATGGGTCTTGTTTCCACTGAGAATCCATTCTAGCACCCAGATGAGTGCTTAACCTCAGTGTCACCAGGGTTCTATTGGCCTGCGTGGGGTTGTGGAGGGGGATACCAGAGGCCATATATCATACACTCCCATTTATATGAAATATCCCAATCGCCAAAAATTATGAGTTGTTCTAAATTGCATGTTTATTCATTTCATACTGGAAGCATTGACAGAATCCTTCAATTTCTTCATCACTAGCTCTCATGCTTTGTGTGTAAATTGGAATATCAGTTGTATTGTTTGATTTCTTTGAAAAGGGATAAATATAATCCTATAACAGATAGCACAGCACTTCAATATAGATCTTGAAATATCCTTTCAGTTGGGGAACCAATCACAATGATCGATATTTGCACCACCACCTCCAGGGGGACTGACAACACAAATGTTGGTGAAGGGAGACATCAGATGGAGTGAGTTATGAAAATAGTAATTTATAATTATCGAGGGGTCACGAGGGTGGGAGTGTGTGGAATGGAGGGAAAAAGAGGACTTTATACCAAGGGTTCAAGTAGAAACAAAATGTTTTGGAAAGGATAATGGTGACATATATACAAATGCGCTTGATAAAATTGACACATGAATTGTTATAAGTGCTATAAGAGCTCACAATAAAATGATTTATATTAAAAAGAAAGAGAGATCCTTACTATAAACACAGGGAATCCAGGACAGATGAACCCCTCAGGACCAGTGGTGACAGTGGTGATACCGGGAGGGTGGAGGGAAGGTGAGGGAGAAAGGGGGAACAGGTGACAAGGATCTACATATAACCTCTTCCCTAGGGGACAGACAGTGGAGAATGGGGTGAAGGGAGACATTGGATGGTATAAGATATGACAAAATAATAATTTATAAATTATCAAGGGTTCATGGAGGAGGGGGGAGTGGGAAGGGAGGTGAAAAAATGAGGAGCTGATACCAAAGGGTCAAGTAGAAAGCAAGTGCTTTGAGAATGATGAGGGCAACATATCTACAAATGTGCTCGACACAATTGATGGATGAATGGATTGTGATGAATTGTACAAGCCCCCAATAAAATTTTTTTTTAAATCTCCTAAACAACAACAAAATTAATTAAACCTTTAAAAAAGGGAAACGGGGGAAAAAACCAGAAAGAACGAGAGGTCTTTCTGACAATGAATTCACACCTTTCCTCGTGAGGGTGTCATTCCTGGCATAGTGAACCATGTGATCTTCTGATTGTAAACGGCCCATTTCAGCGCATTCACGTCTACAACCTCGATCGTTTTATGTTCCGTTTCATTTTTATGGCTTCCTATTTCAAACCTAGATTCCTACTTCATACATCCCAAGTTCTGATTATTAGTTGATTTTGCAGGCATTTTCTTTCTCATGTTGAGTCGTGCCCCATCAGCAAATGGAGAGCT
>NW_022103927.1:2214799-2216357 GCF_000313985.2 Echinops telfairi | reverse complement strand
GGGGAGGATCTATAAGAGTAATGTTAATCACTTTCCTCAATGGCAGATTGCCCCATCTAGGTTACTCACCAACAGATGTATGGTTCCCTTCACCAACACAGACTTACCTGACCTTCTCTACTTGAATTCCCATTGAGGTTCACTGAGCACTCTGGTGGGAGTGTCTGTTGATCTGGGGTGATCACAGAACAATGTCATATGACAGGAGATGACTTGTCTTCTTCTCTCCTCAACATAGAAACTGACTGCAACTGAGGAAGACCTCTGTCAAAGTGGTTACTAAGATGGACAAAACATTGCATGATATATAGATCATGAGCATTAGGCAGACACACTTCCACATTACTTGACAGAATACATTAGAAGATTATCTGACCTGAGAACAGAAGTCTGCCTGTGTCTTGGTAGTTATCCTTATAGTAGTGGCCCATACAGTATTTCTTTTTTAGTGATTGACTAACTTCACTCAGCATCATGGTTTTCCAGTTCATCCATCATGGTTTCATCACTGGTTTGGAGGGATGCAGCGTATTCCATTGTGTTTATGTACCAGCTTCTCTATCAGTTCTTACACTGATGGGCGTTTGAGCTGTTTCCAGCTTATTATTAGTATGAAATTGTTATGATAAACACAGGAAAGCATATGTCTGTTTGTGTTGTCACTTCTTTCAGGTATCTACTCAGCAGAAGTATTACCGGGTTGCCTGTTATTTCAATTCCTAGTTATTTTAGATATTACCATACCAGTTTTCAGGATGGTTACACATGTTTACAAGCCCACCATCAGAGTATAAGGGTTCCAATTTCTCCACACTCTCTTCAGCATTTGGTTTCCTGTTTGTTTTTTTATTTTTAATTGAACTACTGTAGTAGGTGTATGGGAGCTGTCTTCCATGTTACTTGACCAAGGCATCAGTTCTTGATCACGTGTTACCCCTTGAAAAGGTGGCATGGCAATCAATGCTTTATGGTATTGTGACTCGATTCCTTCCAACTTCGGAAGATTTCTACATCATTCAAGATTTTGCCAATGGAATCTTTCAATATTGCAACATGGGGCCCGAAGTTTTTCTTCAGTCCTTTCTGCTTATGGAACACTGTGGGCATTCTTTTTTGGTTTTGAACATGAGTTTTGTGCACATTTCCTGGTATTATGTTGTCTTCTTGAGATGGTCTTTGCAGTGTTCTTTTCAGCTCTTTTATATCATTTTTTAAATTTGTATCAACAACTCTATATTCAAGAGCAAGTTTAATAATCCACCTTGACAATTATTTGACCTCTTGTTTATTTCTTACTGTGATATGTAGGTTTATTGTACCAACCTGGCCAATAGGAACATGTGGGATTAATCGGATCAGTTTGATTGGAGGGAAAAATTATAAATGGCTCTGAAAGGTTCACCCCTTTCTCTTTTGCTGTCTTGTGATGGCACCAGTGTGAAGCTGCTTTACCTAGTTTTCTGCCTCACCTTGTGAGCTACGCTAACTGTGGGACAAGCCATCCCATGAATCATGTTGCTAGAGCTTAAGGTTCCTTTGAGACCTGCTTTGTCATGTT
>NW_022103927.1:2213021-2213928 GCF_000313985.2 Echinops telfairi | reverse complement strand
GAGGAGTTTATATATAGATCCTTATAATCATTTCCCCCTTTAATTTTCTTCATCTTCATTCTGACCTTATATTTTAGCAGTTGATCATCTATTCCACGGTCAGCCCCAGACTTCATTCTGGATGCTAATATTGAGCTTCTCCATCATCTGGTCTGGAGGATAGTGTCAATGTAATTCCTGTGTATTACATTTGCAAGGTTAATGTGTACCACTGCTGTTTATGTTATTGATATGAAGACATTTGCAATGAAGAAACAATTCGTCTAGCAAAACTCTTGCATGTTTTCTAACATCTTTCACCAAGCCATATGATATAACTACTATTCCTTCCTCTTTGTTTCCAATTTTTGCATTCCAAATGCCCCAAATTATCATGCACCTTGATTGCATGATTAATCAATTTCAGACTAAAGAAGTTAGAAGAGCTCTTCAGTGTCTTCATCACAAGTTTCACTGGTTCGTGTGTAAAGGTGGATATTATTTGTATTAACTGGGGTTCCTTTGAGGCATATGGATATTATCTCATCACATGCAGCACTGTACTTCAAGATAGTGGAAATTTCTTCTGTACATTTATTCATATAATGGATGTAACACCATTCCTCTTGAATTTGTGGTGCCTGAAAATCTACCCAAACATGACAAGCTGACTGACAAATGGTGAAAGAGACTGAGAAGGGCTTGATGTATTGAAAAGGAAATTTCCTCAGGTTGTGACTTAATTTCTATACAAATGGACCTGGTGGAGACGTTTGCTTGCTTTCAGCTGGTCCTGCATCATACATCTGGTTCATCAGCCTCTGGTTCTTTGGACTTGAGTCAATGGTCTGCCATATTGCCTGCTGATCCTGGGAGCCATCAGTGGACTTCCAGCTGACCTGTAATCTGACTTACTGACTTTGAGTTC
>NW_022103927.1:2204226-2205231 GCF_000313985.2 Echinops telfairi | reverse complement strand
ACACATCAAACTAACCAAATAACTACACAGGAATCAAATTGACTATATCCTTCAGACCAGAGGATGGAGAAGGTCCACATTAGCATCCAGAATGAAGTCTGACGCTGACTGTGAAACAGTTCATCAGTTGCTCACATGGAAGTTCAGGATGAAACTGAATAAAATTAAAACAAGCCCACAAAGGCCAAAATACAACCTTGAGCTTGTATATACCACATGATTTAGAGAATATGACATGAACAATATCATACATGAAGAAATTAAAAGGTTATTTAAAAAGAAATAAAGAAAAGAGGAAAATAAGTGTCGATGTAGATTACTAAACTTGCTCTTGAATATACAGTCATTGATATAGATGAAAGAAATGAAGTAAAAGAGCTGAAAAGAAAATTTCAAAGGCCAGCTCAGGAAGACATAATAATATAACGAAATGTGCAAAAACCTGGTGTTAGAGACCAAAGAAGAATGAGCTGAATATTTCTTAAGCAGAATGGACTGAAATAAAAATGCGGGTCCCGAGTTGCATTATTAAAAGTTTCTATTGGCTAAATATAGAATGATGCACAAAGCTTCAGTAGCAGATAGAAGGAATACACAGGGTAATAATACCAAAAAGAATTCATTGAAATTCCACCATTTCAAGAAGTAGCATATGATCAAGAACTCATGGCAATAAAGGAATATGTCTAACCTGCACTGAACTCATCAGTGCAAAACAGGCCCCAGGAATTAGTGGAATATCATTTGTAATGTTTCAATAACCGAGGAAGCACTTGAAGTACTCACGTGCCTAGATTAAGGAACCTAGAAGACATCTACCATACACCACAACAATAGCTTACTTCGAAAAAACAAAACCAGAAAACAAAAAAAACTGCTGGAGGGCGTATGGAGAAATTGGAGCCCTTGTACACTGATGGTGGGCTTGTAATCATGTGCAACCATTGTGAAAACCGCTATGGCACTACCCCAAATAACTGGGAATAGAAATACCAGACAACCCAG
>NW_022103927.1:2196482-2199185 GCF_000313985.2 Echinops telfairi | reverse complement strand
GCTGCAGAGTAGAGCCTTCCAGATCTGCATTTGCTGATGGGGCACGACTCAACATGAGAAAGAAAATGCCTGCAAAACCACCTAATTATCAGAACGTGGGATGTATGAAGTAGGGATCTAGGGAAATATGAAGTCATGAAAATGAAACGGACACACAGAGATTGAGATTCCAGACATTAGTGAGCTGAAATGGGCTGTTCTGAATCAGAACATAATAATGGTTTACTATGCCAGGAAAGACACAAACCAGAGGAAAGGTGTTTCATTCGTTTGAGAAGGGATGTTTCAAGATCTATCTTGAAGCACAATACTATCTGTGATAGGATTATATTCAACCCTCCCCAAGGAAATTAAACAATACAACTAATGTTCCAATTTATAAACCAACCATGAGATTGGTTTATAAGTGGTTTCTACTGATGAAGAAATTGAAAAATTCTGCCAATGCTTTCAGTCTCAAATGGATCAAGCATGCAATTAAGAACCACTGATACAAGAAAACTTTGTTCCAAGATAAACCCCTCAGGAGCAGAGATGGTAGTAGCAATACATGAGAGTAGCAGGAAGGTGGGGGGAAAGGGGGAGAATCAGGGAACCAACTACAATGAAGCATAACCGACTCCCCTCTCCAGGGGGGTTGTTGTCCACAACAATAACATGATGCAGGGAGACTGGTGGTGTAAGATATGAAAATAATAGTAATTTATAATTCATCAGGGGTCCATGACTGGGGGGAATGGGGAGAGAAGTTGACCAAGGGCTCAAACAGAAAGAAAATATTTTTTAAATTATGAAGGCAACATATGTACAAATGTGCTTATAACAATTTATGTATGAATTGTTATAAGAAGTGACTCCATGTGAGAGCCCCAATAAAATAATTTGTTTATAATAAAAAGGAAGCATTGATAATTATTGACAATTGGCATATTTTATATAAATGGGAGTATATGATATGAACTCTTGTGTTCCCCACCCCACCCCACCATGGGCACTAGAACCCTGGTGACACAGAGATTAAGCACTCCTATGGGTGCTAGAATGAATCCTCAGTCAAAACAAGACCCATGATATCTTGATAGCTTATCTATTTATCTATCTATCTATCTATCTATCTATCTATCTATCTATCTATCTATCTAATTCTATTCCTTTCTATCTATACCTCTATCTATATCTATATATCTATATCTCCATATAGATAAATATATATCAAGGGAATGGCTCACACTATTCTAGGAGTGAGTAAATACAATCTGATTCAGATCTATGGATCAGATTTTAATTGGAGACTTAACATGCATGACCCAGTAACTGTAACGGTTGGCAAACCAGGAAGCAAGGGGACCACCCAGAAAGCAGAAAGACCACAGGTTGATGCCTGTAGAGGTAGAAAAATTCAAGGTCAACAGGTCAGGCTTCTGCCTGCAGAGTAAAAAAATCCAAGGTTGGCAGTCATTAGGGCAGGTCAATGATAGCTCTCAGATTGTGATGCAATATAGCAGGCTGTTGGCTCAAGGTCAAAACACCAGGGTCAGAGACAGATGCAGGATCCAGATCCAGCAAGGAGGAAGTGGCAAGTCTACCTACAAAGTCTGCTTACATAAGAGTAGGCCACGCCCCTGAGGAAACTACTTGTCAGTTGCAGCAGAGCTATGACCTGGATGATGAAGCTGTCTCCTCCCTAATCGTCTTAGAACTGCTTTACCTTTCACAGTAAATTTCAAAATGGAGTTGTTTATGCAAGGTCACATCAGGGGGAAACACCAATTGTTATACTACTAAGAATCCTGCCCCAACCATGTTGACACAAACCAAATTAACACATTGTTAACATAAATTTCAGTGGTTTGAGGTCTCAAGCACCAGCTCCTTGATGAGACAAAGATCAGGCAGTTTGTTTTATAAAGATTCCAGCCTAGGGAACCTCCATTGAGTTCTGCTGTAACCTACAGGGTCACTCTGAGTAAGAACTGACTCCATGGAAGTGAGTTGGATGCACTTTCTTCCTCATTAGGTGTAAGTTTCCAAGAATTACCCATTGTGTATCATGTAATTGCTTCCTGGTTTTTCAATGATGGAACAATCATCTATTGTATATAAACGCCACATGGTGTTCTGTTGATGGACATTTGGATTATTTCTACCATTTATTACTTGTGAATACTGCTTCTGTAAGCATTCATATACCAGCATTTGTTTAAATACCTCTTTTTAAATCTTTTTGGCCAGTACCTAGCAGTTGAATTGCTGGTCACTTGCTAAACCTAGGGTTAGCATTTGGAGGAACCAAGGATCTGTTCTTCATAATACTTGCACCCTTTCCCTCCACCAGCAATATGTGAGGGGTGTATGGGAGTGGTGGAAAAGTTTGTGGCAAAGTTCGATTAACTATTAATTCAAATGTTCGACATACTTTTTAAAGCACCCTAATAATTACCAATGCATAAAATCATGCAAAATAGAAAAACGCATTGCAGAATAGAAAGTAACATAGGATGCAATGCATTGGGTAGTCACGTATAAATCCTGGATATCCTTTGATATTATACTTTTATTCAGACTCTGTGGTGGGGCCCATCAACATGTATTTATCATCCCATGGACTGATCAGTAGATATGACTTTCACTGATGCCAATAGGCCAAACCAGAACAATGAGTTGTGGTGTTCAGCTGTAAAAAGTACACAAAGGCCCTGGAAG
>NW_022103927.1:2191184-2196264 GCF_000313985.2 Echinops telfairi | reverse complement strand
CCATCCATTGTGTTAAGTACATTTGTACCTATGTTGCCAGCATCATTTTCAAAACATTTCCTTTCTACTTGAGCCCTTGATATCAGCTGCTCATTTCACACACACACCCCACCCTTCCTCCCTCATGAAACCTTGATAATTTATTTTTTTTTAATTTCCCTCATGCCTTACTCCAATCGCTGTCTCCCTTCCACCACTTTTCTGTTGACCACCCCCCTAGGAAGGGGTTTATGTAGATCATTGTGATCGGTTGCCCCTTTCTCCCCCCACCTTCCCCTCCCGGTGTCTCTATTCCTCTTTGGACTTTCCATTCACAGAATAGAAAGCAACCAAATGAACAGATTCCCTTTCAGATGACACTAGCATGTCACAGGTGTCATTGATTTGATTGAATTAGCAAATTATTCTCATAAATAATAATATAATCCTTTGATATGGTATGTGCATTGTTATTAAGCTATCTTATGTATTATTATACTGTATGATATTATGAAATAAAATTTTAGTATTATCTATGAACCACCTTATGGACATTGCAACATTAAGGCTTTTTATGTATTATGACCTGTAGATGTGTAGGCTCTCACTGAGAATATCCTATCATCCTATCTCCCAATACCCTCCCTACAGGGATGACATTTCATTTACTTGGGGTCTATTGTCAATTAATTGAAATAAGACATGTTAAAAATACACTAGTGAGACTGGTGGGGCTCTATGTGATCAGATGTGCTTCATAAAACCCTGGCTTCTTATTAAATGATGCCCAGCTGTGTTCTCAGGTCTTTGGAGAAAGAAATGCAACTCAGAGTAAACATTAGACATCACCCTGCATGCTGCAGACACACCACAATAGAGGTGACCACCTTCTGGGAAGAAGTAGTCCAATGGGATAAAGTGGTACACGGAGCTCCACGTTGTCTCCCAAAGGACAAACTGGCACAAGTTTGAATTTTCTTCTCTTAGCTCCAGAGAAATCAAATTCCCTGGGAATGTAAGACAGAAGAATACTTCATTAATGAGGCATAAGGGATATCATCCACTAGAGCCAAAGGACTGTAAATACTTGGCTCTACACTGACCCAGATCTACTTGATTCATGTAAGGTGATGAGAAAACACAATTGTACCTTCTAGAAGCCTCATGGGGGGGGGGGGATTCCATCTGAATGCTCTTATTGGGGGCAAAGCTCAAAAATTAGCAGTGGTATGTGGGAGAAATAGCAGTGGTAAACTCTCCTCTGATTATACCTGGATGAGCTGCAACATCATCACAGGTGCTGGGACATTGGTGATGAGTGATGGCCCTCTCTTATTGGTAGTATCTGTAGGCGGATCACCAGGTATAAAAACTAAAAGCAAGTTTAATGGGTAAAGTCCTGATAAGTTAGAGTCCCTGGTTCTAGAGACTGATTCTGGCTACATGACAATGTCTTCTTTCTCTAGTCTGTCTTCCCCAGTGCTGGCTCTCATTCCTGCAACCTTCTTCTCTCAGCAGCCTTCCTTGTTTCACTGCGTTAATGGGCCTGTTAACCTCATTCAACTATTTGTTTACATAGCAATCCTCAAAACTTTTATTCAGCTCTAAATTATACTATGGAAACAAACAAATGAGCAGACATTTTCCCTTTTTCCAAGTGTCTTACATTCTCTGTATGGAACAGACGGTAAGTGCGTGCTTATTCTAGCACTGCAATCCTACTGAAATGGATCATAATGTTGTTGTCTTCTCTGGGTAATTTTAGTGAAGGTTTCACAGAGAGATGATGGTCACACTGAGCTTTGAAGAGGGAGACAGGAGGGGAGTAATGTTGGGATTTTAAAACCAGAAAGTGTGCATTGGAAATTGCACACACTAATTAATAACTGTTGACAATGAAAGCAAAGAATGGGAAGTGAAGCATGAGTGTGGACAGGTAGGCAGCAGCCATGTAACACAGAGCTTTATATTTTGGCTAAGGATGGACAGGTCTGAAATTAGCGGAGAGCCAATGCAGACTTAGCAGCAGAGTCTGTCTGCAGTCAGACTTGCCTTTGGAGACATTGCTCTGGTCCATGTGCAGAGCAGATGACTACTGCTGGGAAACCCATAGAGAGATGAAGAGTGGAAAAAGACAGTAGAAGTGGGAGATGAATCTGTAAAGAATTGGATTATAATGTCTAAAAAAAACCCACCAATTAATATGACACAGCATGACATTTTAAATTACCTATTTTTCAAACTATTCTATAAAATTGGCATAAGAATTTTGGTTTAAGCGATGAAGAATATGCAAGTTAGAACTGAATTTTCTTGTCTGAGGCAGGTAGTGGACTCTGGGGGAAATTCACAACTTGTTGTCTTCAAGGTATTTGCATATGATTAATTTTTCTATTTTTAACAATTTTCCTGTTTCAACAGTTTATCTTTATCAGGGAGTCTTCAACCTCACAACAATCTGAGCTCGTATATCCGTCACTTATAACTACAACTTCAACTCAGATTTCTTTTTGCACATCAGTTACACCATCCACCTTGTTGTCAGAGGGGGTGAGGAATACTCCTGTGTCAGGGGGGTGGTACAGCCCCTATCTCTGCCTAAAGGGTTCTTCCCATGACTAACATCCTAACTGCCTTCAGATTTCCTGCACAACACCTCTTTATCAGAAGTGATTACACAAAGATGCATTGAATTTTACTCTATAACTTGTTTACTTGCTACTGTGAATTAAGTGGTTGACAGACCCAGCCAACATTCAAGAAATCACACACTTTCTGATTTAACTCGTCCACTGCAATTCCCCGATGCATCATAGCTGATCCCACTGTCTCTTTGTGTTTCCTGTTTCCTTTCCTCCTTCCTTCCTAACCCTCTGAATTTTGTTCCTGGGCAAGTGCTGCCTCTTGAACTTACAGAGTTGATTACTGGCACATGGAGGAGACTTCTGTTCCAGACATGACTGCTGTTTGCATGCTCCATGAGTCCACTGGACCAGTTGTTTCCACGTGACTTTCAACTTCCATCACTCTTCCTACCTCCGTAAGGGAAGAGACCAATACTTGTATCTTATGCTGTTCATCTCAAATAAGGGTAGGAATTTTTATTTTTCCACTGAGATGCCCAGAACTTTCAAGAACACTTGGCATAAAATAATTGGTCAAACACATTTGTTGAATGAATAAATTCGTAATGAATTTGCAGAGAAATATAATTCTTTAGGGGAAAGATGCTATTAGAAGCCATGACAGCAAACCATTTTAGCATCAAAGACAATATTGAGCACTGGGGATTGAAGAACATGAGATATATAGATATGAATAGGTATTAACTAATTAACTGTATAAAATATAAATTACAATATACCCCTCAAACTGTCGTTAGCTGCTTATGGCAGAGTTGGCAATGCTCTTTTCTCTTTCCCAGTAGTTTCATCAGCTACATGGAACCAGGAAACCACACTCATATTACAGAATTCATCCTTCTGGGGCTTTCTGAAGAGGCAGAGCTGCAGCCCCTCCTTTTCGGACTGTTCCTCTCCATGTACCTGGTCACCTTCACTGGGAACCTGCTCATCATCCTGGCCATCACCACAGACTCCCACCTCCACACACCCATGTACTTCTTCCTCTCCAACCTCTCCTTCTCTGACATCTGTTTCACCTCCACCACTGTCCCAAAGATGTTGATGAATATCCAGATGCAGAACAATGTTATTACTTATGAAGACTGCATCATTCAGATGTATTTTTTCATGCTTTTTGTGGGCTTAGAAAACTTCCTATTGACAGTGATGGCCTATGACCGGTTTGTGGCCATCTGTCACCCACTGCACTACACGGTCATCATGAACCCAAGATGCTGTGGCCTCCTGCTTCTGGCCTCCTGGTTATTGACTCTTCTGGATGCTTCAGTACATGCTATAATGGTTTTGCGACTTTCTTTTTGTACAGAATTAGAAATCGCCCATTTTTTCTGTGAACTTAATCAAGTAATCCAACTTGCTTGTTCTGACACATTCTTCAATAACTTAGTCCTGTATTTAGCAACTGGCCTTCTGGTTGTTATTCCATTCAGTGGGATCCTTTTCTCATACATGAAGATTGTGTCCTCCATCTTGAAAATTTCATCAGCTGAGGGCAAATATAAAGCCTTTTCCACGTGTGGGTCTCACCTCTCCGTGGTTTCCTTGTTCTATGGGACAGGTCTTGGGGTTTATCTCAGTTCTGCTACTATTGAAAACTCCAGATCAAGTGCAGTAGCCTCAGTGATGTACACTGTAGCCACACCCATGCTGAATCCTTTTATCTACAGTCTGAGAAACAAAGACATAAAGCAAGCCCTAAGGAAACTTTTCAGCTGAGAAACATCCTATATCACAGAAACTCATCCTTAAGTTTAGAGTACTACTTGTGAACAACAAAATTCAAAATAATAAAAATCTGGGTTATACTTTCATCAGTCCTAAATGTGCTTATGTAAATAATTTAATGTCCTTAATATTTAAGACATAATATGAAACATTTAAGACATAATATGAAATTACTTCCTGTGTATTTTGCTAAAAATGTATTTACTTTAAACAAATCTTTCCTTCAACAGGAAATTTTTTTTTTTCTGGGTGACTGCAGGCTTTATTAGGAAATACACTTTTCATTATTAGTCGTAGAGTAACAGCATACAATTATCACAAAGGACCAGTGCTCATTATTATCTTGAACCATAAATAACTGAAACAGAAATTCCATGATACCTATTTTAGAAAATTTATTCTTGTGATCACGTCTGGCATGAAAATTTCCACCTACCTGGGTTATTTTATTTATACTGACGTCTTGTTAAATATTTTGAGCATAAAGTTTGTAAACTTATTCTTATTAAATTGTGAAAAGTACTGGTGGTTTCTTCAAGTATTGGAAATTACTTCCAAACCACACTGAAAACCCTACCAGCTAAGCACATTGATACTTCTTCTATCAACCGAAAGATGGTAGAATCAAGAATACTGAAATTATTGACATCCTGTACATGATTAATCTTCTGCCAACCAAATAGTAGGAATTGCTGTTGTAATTGTTAGTGCAAAACCATTAGTTTCAGGGG
>NW_022103927.1:2188141-2190948 GCF_000313985.2 Echinops telfairi | reverse complement strand
CTACTGGAAATTGGCTTTTATGGTTTCAAAAGAACCCAATGCTCTCCAATTATATTTGACCACAAAATTAGCTGCGCCAAAGCATCTGCCTCACTTTTACCCTTGAGTGTCCCCCAGCAATCTGGTCAGCATCTCAAATAATTACATGCAAAACCCTTCATTTTCATGATCCAGGAAAATACACTGCTCTATATTTTCTCTGCAGCACAGGAAGCAACTTTGTTGAGTTAAGTTTTGCGATACTAACTGAAAGGCTGTTTTTTCCAACCTATCCACGCTCAGAAGGAGAAAGATGAGACAACATGCTCCCATAAAGATTTACGTGTAGTGGATGTGAATCTCCACCTTTTGGTTAGCAGTATAGCACTTTAATCAGGAGACTGCCAAACTTTCTTATACTGTGAGTGAACCAGTTGATTGTATTATTCAAACTTCCTTAAGATTTTTTTCATGTCTCAATACTATTATATATAGCTAGTTCATGATTTCTTTTTTAGTTTTAAAAAACATTATATTGGAGGCTCATGCAGCTCTTATCACAATCCATATAACCATCCATTGTGTCAAGCATATTTGTGCATATGTTGCCATTATCATTTTCAAAATATTTCTTTCTACTTGAGCCATTGATATCGGCTCAACTCCCCACCCCCCACCTTCGACCTTCCCTTCTTTATGAACCCTTAACCATTTAAAATATGAAGAAAATCTCTCCTTGTGCTTAGGTCAAGTCTTACAGAGTGGATCCTTGGTTTACATTAAAACATTGACACAGTTTATTTCCTCGCATCCATTTCTAACTCTAACCTCTTAATGTCCCGGCTGTCTCTTATGCCATTCCCTCCATGTGTTCCCACTTCTATTCCTCCTTCTTTGCGAGCCCTTCTTACTTTCGGGTCTAATATTGTCAGTTATTCTACTATGGGGCATGTTTAATTCCAGTTCTAAAAGTTCACTAAGGGCTATCATCTTGGTGGTATCACAAGTCTCTTTCCAACCAACAAGCCATATAATTCTGAGTTCTGTTGCACATTCTTCTCCCCGATTTAAAGGACTTTCTAGTGTGGTTATGTTCAGAGGAGTTGGCATTTGTGTCGGGAAACCATCCTACTCTCAAGATAATGGAGACTCGTGTTTCCATGGCCCCTGGGTCCACTGGTCTGTTTCCATGCGCTTTTCAGTTCCATCACTTTTCTTTTCTCTGGACGCAAAGACACAAATATTTGCACATTATATACCTGCTTATGCGCACTTAAGACCCTACTGTTAATCACCAAATCAGAACACAGAGCATTGACCTTGCTAACTCTGCTATGCCAGTTGACCTTGGTGAGTCCAAGATGATGCTTCTGATCCCCCAGGCTCAGGGTCTCTTTTCCTCAAGGTGTTTGTTTATGTCAAGAGCTTTTCATAACTTTACGCGTTTCACGTCCCTACATGTTTCATCAAAGAAGAAAAGTCTTTGTCCAGCAGAGAGTCCCCCCTCAAGAAATGAAAGTTAAAGGGAGTCTGAGCTTGGTGTGTCCATGACAGTAATCACCTGGATTCACCACTGAGTGGAAGTAGGGAAATGCAGCAAAGAAAAGGGGTGATTTGGACATGTTCCATTGTTACCTGTTGGCTTGGTCCACAGACGCTAAAGGTAATAAATAAGAGAAGGGCTGACTGGTCGGAAGTTTAAAAAGTATATTCCACATTAATAGATATATTTGTAACAATGGTAAATACACTTATATAAATATCTGTGTCAAACCTATAAATATTCATGGTACACTCCGAACCCCATACCTTTCAACAAGCACCCATATTTCACTACTACTTTGGAAGGGATTTTTGAGTAAAGGAGAAAAAGATTTTAGTATTATTCCCAATAACTGAACATGCTTCACTGAAATAATAGCCACACTTGACAAAAGGTAGTTTCATCAATACTTTCTTTATACTATTACATTAAAATCATTTGGACTTTCTCACTTATGCTGGATTTTTAGTTAACATCCATCCTTGGAAGATGTTGGCTCATCAAATGATGCATTACGCATTACTCCTAATTGTTGGCCTGTGACGTTATTCCACACGTATCATGTGTGCATGTCACCATCTCTCTCAAATGAAGAGAAGCTGGTGGCAGGAAAGTGTTCTCCATAATCTTAATTTCTGCAAAAGTAATTTACATTTTTTCCTGGAAATCAACACTGCCAGTTGTTTATTTGAAGCAACAGGCAGTTTATATGAGAAAATGTCTGCCAATGACTGTTTAAACAGCCATCATCTCTGTTACGCATTCTTTCAACAAAAGTAGTCAGGGAATAAAGTGTGTAAACTGACTCACAGCTCAATCCCACTAGTGTTTCTGCAATTAAGTCATCTTAATGCAGCAAAGCCCATTAGATATCCCTCCCAACTTGTCACACAGGCTACTAAAATGATGTGCCCTCTTGGCTCAATGAATGAATTATTTTGTCTTTGGACTACACTCTTACGTTTCTCAGTATCCTTTTGATTTTTGATAATCCAATAGATTTGTAATTTTAAGTGTTTAAGTTTCCATAAATCCACTTAACTTTCCTTTTTCTATTTGTGATGGACTTGCAGCTTCATTCTCATGGTCAGATTATGCTTCATTCGGTTTCCATCTTTTAAAACTTACTGAAATGCACCTTGGGTCTGAAAATAGTCTACACCCGACCAGGTGCAATGAAGTAGACCGTGTCCTGTGCTGCTTTTAAGTGGTGTGCCCCATGTCTGTTAGATCCAAACAGTTAACATTGTGCAGGTGTTCTTCTTTTTTCGTGTGTGTGTGAAAA
>NW_022103927.1:2181553-2183848 GCF_000313985.2 Echinops telfairi | reverse complement strand
GATGCGGGTCAGAGTGGAGACACAAGCCCATCTATAAATAATTGGACCTTCCCTCACAGAATGGTCCCAAGGAAAGAATGAGACAGCCAGGGTGTAGCACAGCATCGATGGAACACACAACATTCCTCTAGTTCTTTACTGCTTTCTCCTCCCCACTATCATGGCCCCAGTTCTACCTTAAAAATCTGGATAGACCAGAGCACTTACACTGACTGGTACAGAAGAGATCTCAACACATGGAATCCACGAGAAATAATCCCCTCAGGAGCAGCGATGGTAGCAGCAATGCATGAGAGTAGCGGGAAGGTAGGGGGAAAGGGGAAGAAACAGGGAACTGACTATAATGACGAAAAATCCACCCCACTCTCCAGGGGATGAACAACAATAACGTGGATGCAGGGAGACAGCGGTGGTGTAAGATATGAAAATAATAGTAATTTATAATTCATTAGGGATCCATGACGGTGGGGGATGGGTGGGGAGGAGCTAATACCAAGGACTCAAACAGAAAGAAAATATTTTTTAAATTATGAAGGTTACATATGTACAAATATGCTTATAACAATTGATGTGTGGATTTTTGTAAGAAGTGATTCCATGTGAGAGCACCAATAAAATAATTTATTTATAATAAAAATAAGCATTGATAATTATTGGCGATTGTCATATTTTACATAAATGGGAGTATATGATATGACCTTTTGTGTTCCGCCTCCCCGACCGCACCATGGCCACTAGAACCCTGGTGACAATGAGGTGAAGCACTCAGCTGGTGTGCGAGAATGTATCCTCAGTCAAAACAAGACCCATGATATACTGATATGTATATCTATCTGTGTATCTATCTATCATTCTATCACTTCTAAACCTGTGTGAGAAATTCCTTTGATACATATTTCTCTTCTTATCTATACCTCTATCTATATCTATATATCTATATCTCCATATAGATAGAGGAATATATATCAAGGGAATGACTCACAATATTGCAGGAGGGAGGAAGTACAATCTGTCTCAAATCTATGGGTCAGATTTTAATGGGGGACATAACATGTCCTAGTAACTGCTAAGGTAGGCAAACCAGGAAGCATGGAGACCACCCAGGAAGCAGGAAGCCCACAGGCTGGTGCAGGTAGAGGTAGAAAAATTCAAGTTCAACAGGTCAGGCTTCTGGCTTCACAGTAAATAATTCCAAGGTTGGCAGTCATTATGGCAGGTCAATGATAGCTCCCAGATTGTGAGGCAATATAGCAGCCTGTTGGCTCAAGGCCAGAACACCAGGGTCAGAGACAGATGCAGGATCCAGATGCAGCAAGGAGGAAGTGGCAAGTCCACCCACAAAGTCTGCTTACATAAGAGTAGGCCACGCCCCTGAGGAAACTACTTGTCAATTGCAGCAGAGCTATGGCCTTGGTGATGAGGCCGTCTCCTCCCTAATCCTCTTACATCTGCTTTGCTGCTCACAGTACATTCCATCATGGAGTTGTTTAGGTTAGGTCACACATCAGGGGGAACCACCAATTGCTATACTACTAAGAATCCTGCCCCAACCACTTTGACACAAACCCAAATGAACACAGTTGCTAGCCTAAATTTAAGCGGTTTGAGGTCTCAAATCACCAGTTCTTCGATGAGAAAAAGCTTTGGCAGTTTTTTTATCAATATACCAGCCTGGGGAACCTCTGTGGAGTTCTGCTGTACCCCACAGGTCTCTCTGAGTCAGAACTGACTGCACGGCAGTGAGTTGGATGCCCTTTCTTCCCCACTAGGTGTAAATTTCCAAGAATCACTCATTCCGTATCCTGTAATCCTGCTTCATGGTCTTTCAATGACGGACAATCATCTAGTATATGTCAAGGCCACATTATGTTCATCTGTTGATGGACATTTGGATCGTTTCAACCAATTAGTACTTATGAATACTGCGTCTGTAAGCATTTATTTACCAGTATTTGTTTAAACACCCTTTTAAAATTCTTTTGGGTAATATCTAGCAGTGGAATTGCTGGTCACTTGCAGAACCTATGGTTAGCATTTGGAGGAAGCAACGATCTGTTCTTCGCAATATTTGCACCCCCTCGCACCCCCCAACACCAGTAGTATGTGAGGGCTATATGTGAGTAGTTGAAAAGTTTGTGGCAAAGTTCCATTAAGTATTAATTCAAATATGCCACATACTTTTTGATGCATGCTAATAATTACTCATGTATAAAGTCATGCAAAACAGAAAAACAAATTGCAGAATAGAAAGTAACACAGGATGCAATGCACAGGGTATTCACGTACTCCTGATTA
>NW_022103927.1:2172075-2180844 GCF_000313985.2 Echinops telfairi | reverse complement strand
TCACAGAATAGAAAGCTACCAAATGAACAGATTCCCTTTCAGATGACACTAGCATGTCAGAGGTGTCATTGATTTGAATTAGCAAATTATTCTCATAAATAATAATATAACCCTTTGAATATATTGATAGGGTATGGAAAATGTTATTAAGCTATATTATGTATTATTATATTGTATGATATAATGAAATAAAATTTTAATATTATCTATGAACCATCTTATGAACATTGTAACATTAAGGCTTTTTATCTGTTATGACCTCTAAGTTTGTAGACACTCACTGAGAATATCCTATCATCTTAACTCCCAACACCCTCCCTACAGGGATGGCATTCCATTTACTCAGGGTCTATTGTCAATTAATTGAAATAAAAGACATGGTAAAAATATACTAGTGACACTGGTGGGGCTCTATGAGATCAGAGGTGCTTCATAAAACCCTGGCATAGTAGTAAATGATTTCCAGCTGTGTTCTTTAGGTCTTTGGAGAAGGAAATGGATCTCAGAGTGATCATTAGACATTACTCTTCATGCTGGAGACACACCACAATAGAGGTGACCACCTTCTGGGAAGAAGTAGTCCAATGGGATAAAGCGGTACACGGAGCTCCACGTTGTCTCCCAGAGGACAAACTGGCACAAGTCTGAGTTTTCTTCTCTTAGCTCCAGAGAAATAAAATTCCCAGGGAATGCAAGACAAAGAATGCTTCATTAATGAGGCACAAGGGATTTCATTCACTAGAGCCAAAGGATTGTAAGTACTTCCCCTACACTGACCCAGATCTACTTGATTCATCTAAGGTGATGAGAAAACACATTGTACCTTCTAGAAGCCTCAGGAGTGGGTTCACCTCCACATTCTTCCTGGGGGCACAACCTTTGACTTTAGCAGTGGTACATGGGAGAAACAGCCCTGGTGAACTCTCCTCTGATAATACCTGGATGAGCTTCAACATCTTCTCAGGTGCTGGGAGATGGGTGATGAGTGAGGGCCCTCTCTTATTGGTAGTGTCTGCAGGCGTATCAACAGGTATAACACATAAAAACAAGTTTAATGGATGCAGTTCTGAGAAGTTAGAGTCTCCGTTTCTAGAGACTGATCTGGCTACATGACAATGTCTTCTTTCTCTAGTCCGTCTTCCCCGGTGCTGGCTCTCATTCCTGCAACCGCCTTCTCTCAGAAGCCTTCCTTGCTTCACTGCATTAACGTGTCTGTTAATCTGTTTAAACTATTTGTTCACATAGTAACTTGCAAAATTTTTATTTAGTGCTATACTGTGGAAAGAAAGAAATGAGTAGACATTTTCCCTTTTTCCAAGTATCTTACCTTCTATGTAAGGTAACAGACAGTAAGTGCGTGCTTATTCCAGCACTGCAATCCTACTGAAATGGATCATAATGTTGTTGTCTTCTCTGGGGACTTTTAGTGAAGGTTTCACAGAAAAGATAATGGTCACACTGAGCTTTGAAGAGGGAGACAGGAGGGGAGTAATGTTGGGATTCTTAAAACGATACGGTGTGCATTGGAAATTGCACATGATAATGAATAACTGATGAACAAGGAAAGCAAGGAATGGAAAGTGAAGCATGAGTGTGGACAGGTAGGCAGCAGCCATGTAACACACAGCGGTATATTTTCCTAAGGAGGGACAGCTCTGAAATTAGCGGAGAGTCAATGCAGAATTAGCAGCACAGTCTGTCTGCCGTCAGACTTGCCTTTGGAGACATTGCTCTGGTCCATGTGCAGAGCGGACGACTGCTCCTGGGAAACCTGTAGAGAGATGAAGAATGGAAAAAGCACAGTAGAAGTGGGAGATGAATCTGTAAGGATTTGGATTATAATGTCTCAAAAAAAACCACCAATTAATATGACGCAGCATGACATTTTAAATTACCTATTTTTCAAACTATTCTATAAAATTGGCATAAGAATTTTGGTTTAAGCGATGAAGAATACGCAAGTTAGAACTGAATTTTCTTGTCTGAGCAGGTAGTGGACTCTGGGAGAACTTCACAACTTGTTGTCTTCAAGGTATTTGCATATGATTAATTTTTCAATTTTTAACAACTTTACTGTTTCAACAGCTTACCTTTTTCAGGGAGTCTTCAACCTCATATATCCGTCACTTATAACTACAACTTCAACCCAGATTTCTTTTTGCACATCAGTTACACCATCCACCTTGTTGTCAGAGGGGGTGAGGAATACTCCTGTGTCAGGGGGGTAGTACAGCCCCTATCTCTGCCTAAAGCGTTCTTCTCATGACTAACATCCTAACTGCCTTCAGATTTCCTGCACAATACCTCCTTATCAGAAGTGATTACACAAAGATGCATTGAATTTTACTCTATAACTTGTTTACTTGCTACTGTGAATTAAGTGGTTGACAGACCCGACCAACATTCAAGAAATCACACAGCTTCTGATTTAACTCGTCCACTGCAATTCCCTGATGTACCGTAGCTTGTCCCGCCGCCTCTTTGTGTTTCCTGTTTCTGTTCTTCCTTCCTAACCCCCTGAATTTTGTTCCTGGTGAAGTGCTGCCTCTTGAACGTACAGAGTTGATTATTGGTACTTGGAGGAGAGTTCTGTGCCAGGCATGACTGCTGTTTGCATGCTCCATGAGTCCATTGGACCAATTGTTTCCATGTGACTTTCAACTTCCTTCACTCTTCCTACCAAAGTCAGGGATGAGCTCAAAATTTGCACATTATGCTGGTCACATCAAATAATGGTAAGAATTTTTATTTTTCACTGAGGTTCCCACAACTTTCAAGAACACTTGACATAAAATATTTGGTCAAACACATTTGTTGAATGAACAACCAAAATCTTAAGGTATTTGTAGAAAATATAATGTTTTAGGGGAAAGATGGTATTAGAAGACAGGACAGCTAGACAGTTTCAGCATCAAAGTGAATATTGAGCACTTGAGATTCAAGAACATGATACACACAGATGTGAACAGGGATTAATGAATTAACTGTTTAAAATAGAAATGACAGTGTATCCCTTAAACTGTTGCTAACAGCTTATGGCATAGTGGCAATGCTCTTTTCTCTTTCCCAGTAGTTTCATCAGCTACATGGAACCAGGAAACCACACTCACTTTCCAGAATTCATCCTTCTGGGGCTTTCTGAAGAGGCAGAGCTTCAGCCCCTCCTCTTTGGACTGTTCCTCTCCATGTACCTGGCACCTTCACTGGGAACCTGCTCATCATCCTGGCCATCACCACAGACTCCCACCTCCACACACCCATGTACTTTTTCCTCTCTAACCTTTCCTCTGCTGACATCTGTTTCACGTCCACCACTGTCCCAAAGATGCTGATGAACATCCAGATGCAGACCAAAGTAATTACATATGAAGACTGCATCACACAGATGTTTTTTTTCATGCTTTTTGTGAGCTTAGACAACTTCCTATTGACAGTGATGGCCTATGACCGGTTTGTGGCCATCTGTCACCCACTGCACTACACGGTCATCATGAACCCAAGACTCTGTGGCCTCCTGCTTCTGGCCTCCTGGGTATTGACTCTTCTGGTCTCTCTGTTACAATGTTTAATGGTTTTGCGACTGTCATTTTGTACAGAATTGGAAATCTCCCATTTTTTCTGTGACCTTAATCAAGTAATCCAACTTGCTTGTTCTGACACGTTTCTCAATGACTTAGTGATATATTTAGGAATTGGACTTCTGGGTGCTATTCCACTCACTGGGATCCTTTTTTCTTACATGAAGATTGTGTCCTCCATTTTCCGAATTTCATCAGCTGGGGGCAAATATAAAGCCTTTTCCACGTGTGGGTCTCACCTCTCCGTGGTTTCCTTGTTCTATGGGACAAGTTTTGGGGTCTATCTCAGTCCTAGTGCTATTGAAAACTCCAAGGCAACTGCTATAGCCTCAGTGATGTACACTGTAGCCACACCCATGCTGAACCCCTTTATCTACAGTCTTAGAAACAGAGACATAAAGCAGGCCCTAAGAAAACTTTTCAGCTGAGGAACATCCTATATTAAAGAAACTCGTCATTAAGTTTAGACAACTACTTAGAAATACAAAATTCAAAATAATAAAAATTGGTATTATATTTACCTCAGTCCTAATTGTGCTTGTGTACATAATTCAATCTCCTTAATTTTTAAGACATGATATAAAAAATTTAAGACATAGGATGACATTACTTCCCATGTATTTTGTTAAAAATGTATTTATTTTCACCAAATCTTCCCTTCAACAGGCTACTTTTTCAGCATGACTGCAGGTTTCGTTAGGAAACAGACTTTTCATTAATAGCCATAGAGTAAGAGCATACAATTATCCCAAAGGAGCAGTGCTCATTATTATCCTGAACCATAAATAACTGAGACAGAAATTCTACAATGCCCCTTTTAGAAAACTTTTTTCTCGTGATCACATCTGGCATGAAAGTTTCAACCTACCTGGGTTATTTTATTTACAGTGAAGTCCTGTTGAATATTTTGACTATAAAGTTTGTAAACATGTTCTTATTAAATTATGGAAAGCACTGCTGGTATCTTCCAGTATTGGAAATGACTTCCAAACCACGCAGAAAATCAGACCAGCTAAGCACGTTGATACCTCTCCTATCATCAGAAAGATAGTACAACCAAGAAGACTGAAATCATTGACTTCCTGTACATGATTAATCTTCTGACATCCAGATAGTAGGAATTTCTGTTGTAATTGTTACTTCAGGACCATTAGTTTCAAGACCTTTCTAGACCACAATTTGTTCAGCCAAGTTGTGCATATCACTTCTTGGCATCAATGATTCTACTAGAAATTGGCCTTTATTATTTCCGAAGAACCCAGCGCTCTCCAATTATGCTGGACCACAAAATTAGCTGCACTAAAGCATCTGCCTCACTTTTGCCCTTGAGTGTCCTCCAGCAATCTGGGGACCATCTCAAATAATTACATGAGAAAACATTCATTTTCATGATCCAAGAAAACATAGCGCTCTATATTTTCTCTACAGCACAGGAAGCACCTCTGTTAAGTTTGGGGCTACTAACTGAAAAGCTGTTTTTTCACACCTATCCATGCTCAGAAGGAGAAAGATGAGACAATATGCTCCCGTAAAGATTACAGCTTTGTAAACCCTATGAGACAGTTCAGTCCAATGGGTCAGACTCGCTTGATAGCAGGGGAAGTGAATTGGTCGTACAGGAAGGGTGAGTGTCACCCACTCTTTTCCCACAGTGAAAAATGTAGACTCAATGCAAAACCCACTGTCATGGAGGCCACCTCACAGCACAAGGACAGTGATGAATAACTAACTGCCTCATAGAATGTCTGAAGCTTCACATCTTTACAGAGAGGGAGACTGTCTCATGTTTCAACCAGGGAGCAGGTAGTGGATTTGAATCTCAACCTTTTGGTTAGCAGCCTAGCACTTTAATCAGGAGACTGCCAAACTTTCTTATACTGTGAGTGAACAAGTTGATTGTATTATTCAAACTTCCTTCAGAATTTTTCATATCTCAATTCTATTATGTATCGAGAGTTCATGATTTCTTTTTTATTTTTTAAAATTGTTATATTTTGGGGGCTCATACAGCTCTTGTCACAATCCATATATCCATCCATTGTGGCAAGCATATTTGTGAATATGTTGCCATTATCATTTTCAAAACATTTTATTTCTACTTGAGCCCTTGATATTGGCTCAACTCTCCTCCCTTTTTGACCTTCCCTCCCTTAAGAACCCCTTGATAATTTATTAATTAGGTTTTTTTTTCATGTATGATTTCTATAGAAAGAATGATTTGTGAAGCTTGAAGTGAGCATTTGGTAAAACCAAGAAAACAAATTCACTGCCCTGGAGTCAATGCCAGCTAGCAACTCTAAAGCACAGGAGGAAATTGCCTGCAGGTTCCTGAAACTGGACCTTTTTACAGGAGGAGAAAGTCCCCTCCTTGTGCCATGGAGCAGCTGGTGGTTTCGAACAGCTCACCTTGCAGAGCACGGTCCAACTCTGCCACACAATCTTGGATACTCAACTTTTTTAGGACAAATATTACTGTGGCAAAATATATCATATAAAATATAAAATTAACCATTTAAAATATGAAGAAAACCTCTCCTTGTGATTAGGTCAAGTCTTACAGAGTGGATTCTCAGATTACATTTAAACATTTGTGTGATGTACCTGCCTCTTAATGTACTTGCCATCACTTATGCCATTTCCACCGCGTGTTCCCATTTCTATTCCTCCTTCTTTGCAAGCCCTTCTTACTTTAGGATCTAGTGTTGTCAGTTATTCTAATATGGGGCAAGTTTAATTCCAGTTCTTATGGGTCACTAAGGACTCTAATCTTGGTGGTTTCACTAGTCTCTATCCAAACAACAAGCCATATAATTTTGAGCTCTGTTGCACATTCGTCTCCCCTATGTAAAGGACCTTCTTGTGTGGTTATTTTCAGAGGGGTTGGCATTGGTGTCGGGAAACCATCCTACTCTCAAGATAATGGAGACTCCTGTTTCCATGGCCCCTGGGTCCACTCATCTGTTTCCATGCGCTTTTCAGTTCCATCACTTTTCTTTTCTCTGGATGCAAAGACAAATATTTGCATATTATATGCCTGCATCTGAGCACTTAACACCCCAACGCTAATCAGCAAATCAGAGCACAGGACATTGTCCTTGCTAACTCTGCTATGTCAGTTGACCTTGGTGCATCCAAGACGATGGTTCTGATCCCCCAGGCTCAGGGTCTCCTTTCCTCAAGGTGTATGTTTATGTCTAAGAGCTTTTCATAACTTTACGCATTTCATGTTCCTATAAGTTTCATCAAAGTAGGAAAGTCTTTGTCCAGCAGAGAATCCCCCCTTCTAGGGATGAAAGTTAAAGGGAGTCTGAGCTTGGTGTGTTCATGACAATAATCACCTGGATTCACCACTGAGTGGAAGTAGGGAAATACAGCAAGGAAAAGGGGTGATTTGGACATGTTCCATTGTTACCTGTTGGCTTGGTCCACAGAAGTTAACGGTAATAAATAAGAGGAGGACTGGCTAGTAGGAAGTTTACAAAGTATATTCAACATTTATAGATAGATTTGTAACAATGGTAAATACAATTATATACATATCTGTGTCAAACTTATAAATATTCATGGTACACCCCAAACCCCAGACCTTTCAACAAGCACTCATATTTCAGTACTGCTTCAGAAGGTGTTTTTGCGTAAAGGAGAAAAAGATTTTAGTATTATTTCTGGTAACTGAGCATGCTTCACTGATATAACAGCCAAACTTGACAAAAGGCAACTTTTTCTTTGTACTATTACATTAAAAATCATTCGGACTTATGCTGGATTTTAGTGAATCATCCATCCTTGGAAGATGTTGGCTCATCAAGTGATGCATTGCGCATTACTCCTAATTGTTGGCCCGTGACGTTATTCCACACGTATCATGTGTGCACGTCACCATCTCTCTCAACTGAAGAGAAGCTGGTGGCAGGAAAGTGTTCTCCATAATCCTAATTTCTGCATAGTAGTTTCCATTATTTCGTGGCAATCAACACTGCCAGTTGTTTATTTGAAGTAACAGGCAGTTTATATGAGAAAATGTCTGCCAATGACTGTTTAAACAGCCATCATCTCTCTGTTACACATTCTTTCAACAAAACTAGTCAGGGAATAAAGTGTGTAAACTGACTCACAGCTCAATCCCACTCATGTTTCTGCAATTAAGTCATCATAATGCAGCAAAGCCCATTAGATATCCCTCCCAACTTATCATTCGGTTTCAATCTTTTAAAACTTACTGAAATGCACCTTGGGTCTGAAAATAGTCTATACCAGACCAAGTGCAATGAAGAAGAACGTGTCCTGTGCTGCTTTTAAGTGGTGTGCCCAATGTCTGTTAGATCCAAACAGTTAACATTGTGCAAGTGTTCTTTCTTTATACCCTTTGAAAACTGTTCCATTTGTCATCAAAAAGAGGTGCACATAAAGTCTTTCTCTGACTCACAATGCATTTTGACTTAAAATTATTGTCATATATTTACATTGCCACTCTTGTTCACTCTGTATTACTGCTTAATTGTTCTATGGAGTGTTGCCCCAGAACACCCCCCACACTTTAATCTATTTATGCACCTGTGATTAAAGTGTGCCCTTGGTAATGCAGATGTGTGATATTTGTCATCCATTATAGTACTGTTTCCTGATTAAAATATTTAATCCATTTATATATTCACTGCAGTTAATTGCCAATAGAGAAGAATTTACCTCAAACATTTTATTAAACATCCCCTCAACCCTCATTCCTGGTTAGATTAATGGATTCTTTATTCTCAAACAGATATTTTCATTAATATATTTCTCCATTATTATTATAATTGTTGTTGATAGTTTTATTACCAAATCATTTAGATTTCCTTTAACTTGTGAAAGTTCTCTTATCTATACCAATCATCCATTTTACTTTTATGTTATTATCAATTATACTTACAGAGCACAGATCTCTATACTCATTGTAAATTATTATTTTATATGTATTCAGGTGGTAGTTTAGCTCCAACACTTTGAAATTTGGGGTTTGTATAATGCTTTCAAACTAGAGAATCCCCTTTATTTAGTATTTCTTTCAGGGCTGGTCTGTTTGGTTAAAAAATCCCTTAATTTCTGCTTATCTGGTAAAATCCTAATTCCACCTTCATATTTGAATGATAATTTTGCTGGAAATATGAACTCTGTTTGACAGCCTTTTCTTTCAAGAGTTTACATGTTTTCC
>NW_022103927.1:2169470-2171063 GCF_000313985.2 Echinops telfairi | reverse complement strand
ATTTTGTGTATTATACTGCCGATTATCTCCCTTCACTCATATATCTGTTATTAAATCCCTTATCCAACCTTGTGATGGGTGTCCCCTTTCTCCCCTTCACTCTCTCCAACCATTCCTCTGCCCTCATGATATTGCTACTCCCACTACTGTTCCTCGGGACGTTATCTGTCCTGGATCCCATGTGCTGAGAGCTCTTACCTGTACTATTGTGTGTACTCTGGTCTAGCCAGATTTGTAAGGTAGAACTGTGTCATGGTAGGGGGGTGGGGCGGGTACCATTCAGGAACCAGAGGAATGATGTGTGTTTCGTCGGTGCTAATACTGCACCTTGGTTGAATCGTCCCTTCCTTGTGACCGTTCTGTGGGGGGATGCCTAATTGTCTACAGATGGGCTATGGGTCTCCACTCCAATGCCCCTCATTTGTGTCGATATAATTGTTTGTTTTGGATCTTTCAATACATGATACCCGATCCAGTCAACACCTCATGCCAACACAGGCTGGTGTGCTTCTTCCACGGAAAGCACCTAATCTTAATGATGCTCCTTTGTAAGTGACATTTTCCATAGCTAATGCTGCTCTCAAAAGTATTTCTTTCTCTTTGAATCTGGTAAGTGTAATCATTGTGTACCTTGAGGTGTTTCTCTTAGAGTTTACCTCTATGGAGTTTGTTGAGCATCTTGGTTGAAAATCTCATCTTCCATATTTGGGGAAATTTCTGCAATTATTTCTTGAAAAATGTCTTCTGGGTTTGTTTCCTCTCATCTCTGATTGACTATTGTGGGAAAGATAGAAGGGCGAGTGAATAAATAAAGAAGAAATAGAGTGGTAAGTAAGGAGATAAGTGAAACTTGATCACTTGTCTGTAGGGCTGGAGGAGTTCCAACTCTTCCTCAAGGTAGTGGGGTGGTGTGCCCTCTTGATGTAGTGTTCCACAGATGCAGGGTGGGATTACTCTTGAAGTCAAGATCGCACAGTGGCCAGGCATCAGTTTCCACCGTGGTACTGGGCGCTTGAGTTCACTGGTATACCTGCCTTGTGCTGTATGTAGTACTCCAGCAGGGGCAGGGGTGGGCAGTGTGTTCCTACAGGCCCATGTAGGGCCCCAGGACAGGCAGGACCCCCCTACTTATGTGTAGAATCACTGAGAGGGAAGCTGGGCTTATTGGCCTATCTAGATTGCTGGTGTCCTACTAGATAGAGGATTCCCCTGCCCTCCTGGTCAGCTAGAACAGAATCAAATTAAATTGTCTCCCTGGCTCAGGGGCTCTAGCTCTGTGCTCTAGTAGAAGCTTAGTCTTGCTTCAGCATGTCCTTGTTATGCAAAAAGCCTCCAGGCCCTGTAGCTAAGTTCTGGCATTCCTTAGCAAGGGCTTCTTCTTATGCTGATTTATGTTAAGGGCCCCTTCTATGTGCTTCTTGGAGATGAGCAACAAGACTGGGGTTTGAGTTTTTACCAATAATATGTATTTCACTTTTTAAATATTATGCTTGTGAGGTGCTTTGATTTGGGGGCTATCACTCTGACCCCAAGAGGGGGAGATCCAACTTATCAGGGGGGTTGTTTCCTTCTCGGCCAATTGGAACTGAATTC
>NW_022103927.1:2166564-2168307 GCF_000313985.2 Echinops telfairi | reverse complement strand
AGTGACACTCATATATGTGGAAGAAAAACCTTTATATCAAGAAGTAATCACATATCAAGAAAACACCCCAGCCTCACTCAACTCAAGCCCATACGTCTGATACTAGTCTATAAGTCCCTCTTCAGATTCATGAAGCCACACGCAATGATGCAGAATGCAGAATGACACTCATATATACACTTTGTATGTATCTTGAAGTTGACATGACATTATGTAACTACCATAATATGGACCTCATTTTCCCACAGAGGGACCATCATTAAGCACCTAGGACAGACACAGGGCTGAGCTAATGAAGGCGAGAAGCCCTGCTCCTCTTTGCCAACGTTTTAATTTGGTTATTTCCTTTTCTCTCATTGAGGTGTTTCAGAATTCTAGATTTCAGGAATTTGCCAATTGCCTGTTGTGTCATTGCTCACAATTCCCCACCCCACCCCCCGCCACCCCAATGCATGGACTCTTATCTTATTCTTTTGATGAAGTATTTGATGTGCAAAAGAGTTTTATTATTAATAGCTCCCGGTTATCCATTTTATCTTCCACTAAGTTTGTTTCCTTTATTATAATCTGTGTATGTCCTGCAATATGACCATCAAGTTTTTCCCAATTTCCACATTGATGGTCTTTATATCTCTGGGAATTATATTTACTTCTCTAATCTATATTGACTTTGTTTTGGTAGATGGGATGAAGTGTGTATCCTGATTCATTCTTTTGCAGATGGTGATGCAATTTTACCAGCATAATTTTTTGAAGCTACCTCTTGTGTGTAAGTTTGTCATACTTTGGTGGCTTACATGTTGCTGTGATGCTGGATGCTATGTCCCTGATACTTAAATGCCAGCAGGGTCACTCAAAATGAACAGCAGGGTCACTCAAAATGAACAGGGGTAAATGGACCTGTTAGACTAAGAACAACTACAAAAAATGAATTGCATGCCCACTTTGGAGGAAGTAGCCACAGAAAACCTTATACATCAATTTAAAACATTGTAAGATATTGAAGGTGTAATGAATGGACAGATAACTTTGCTGGAGATAGTGCCAGTAGATGGGCCACTCAGGTTGGAAGGTACTCGAAATGTGACTGAAGAGAAAATGCTTTCTCAGAGTGGAATCGACTATGGAGATTTGAATGGAATAAAGCCTGTGGGAGTGGAGTCTTTGGGATCTTCATTTGTTGATTGTGACACAACTCAATGTAAGAAGAAACAGCTGCAAAAGTCTACTAATAATCAGAACTTGGAATGATTCCAATGGCAAAATGTGGTCGTCAAAACTGAAACAGTGGGTCTAAAGATAAATATCCTAGGTATTAGTGAGCTACAATGGACTGAGATTGGCCATTCAAAATTAGAAAATATACGGTTTTCTATGCAAATAATGACATAATCAAGAGGAACATTCATTGTTAAAAGGGCATTAAAATATCTGTCTTGAAGTGCAATGCTGTCTTTGGTAGTATTATATCTATCAATCTACAAGGAAATCAAATGAATACAACTACTATTTAATTTGGAATGCCAACTACCAATGCTAATGATGTAAAAATAAAAGAATTCTACCAATGCTTTCACTCAGAAATTCATTAAATATGGACAAGATGCATTGATTATTGGTTATTAGAATGTAAATGTTAGAAACAAAGAGGAAGGAATAGTAGTTGGAAAATACGGACATGATGATAGAAACAAAGCTGGCGATCACATGATAGAATTTTGCAAGATCCATGACTTATTCATG
>NW_022103927.1:2159817-2165376 GCF_000313985.2 Echinops telfairi | reverse complement strand
ATGTATGTGAAAATTGGACATTGAAAAAGGAAGATCAAAGAAGAAGCTATGCAGTTCCGTTGTGCTAGAGAAAAATATTGATATTAAAATGGACAGCATAAAGGACAAACCAACTTTAGAGGCAAGGATGGCAAGATTTCTTCTCACATACTTTGGACGTGTTGTCAGGAGAGACCATTCTTTGGTGAAAGACATCATGTGTGGTAAAGTAGAGGGGGTTGCAAAACAGAGGAAGGCCCTCACGGATATGGATTGAGAACATGGCTGCAACAATGAGCTCAACCATAGGACCAATTGTAAGGATGGTGCACAACCTGGCGGTGCTTTGTCCTGGACTGCATAAGGTCGGAACCAACTTGGTGGCACCTAGCAACAACACAAGGTCACTCTGAGTATGAATTGATGCCATGTCAGCGAATTTTATTGTGCTTTTTTCACTAGAAAAAATAATATTTCAATGTTCATTCATGTTGTAGGGGTATAATTGTTTCGCTCCTTTTCAATGACTGAACGATCCTCTAGCGTATAACACATTTTGTTCATCTACTGATGAACATTTGCGTTTTTCTATCAGTATTTGTGAATATTGCTTCTATCAATATTGGTATAAAGTATTTTTAAGTATCCCTTTTTCTTTTTTCTGACTAATATTTATCAATTGAATAACTTGTCATTTGCTAAATTTATGGCTAGTGTTTCAGGTACCATCTGTTTTCCACAATGGCTACAACATTTTCATTTCCCACCAACAATGTGTGAGGACAATATATGATAGGGATTTGAAGAGTTCCATTAGCTATTAATCAAATTGTTCCACATCCTTTTTGAGGCACCCTAATAGTTATTAAAGTATAAGATCATACACAACAGCAAACAAATTCCAGAACTGAAAACAGCACAGGGTCCAATGAACTAGGTATTTATTTACAAATACTGAGTCTCCTTTAAAGTTGTTGTTTTTAAACAATTCTATTGACATGTTTCACATGTAGTACAATCGTTTAAGCAGGGAAAAGAGGTGTGCAATCATCACTATAATCATATTTAGAACATTTTTTTCTTTCTTCTACTTTTTGTTATTAGCTCCCCATTTCTCCCAACCCCAAGAAACTATAAATCCAGTTACTATCTCCATAAAGCTACTCATTTTGGATAGCATATAAAGAAAAATACAACAACAAAACACCTCAATAACAAAATAAAAAGTAGAAAAAATCCAGGTGAAAAGTGTGTATCTAAACAGTTTGTCACAAAAAGTGGTTTTATATACATTTACATAAACAACATCAATGGAAAAGGCTTCAATTTTTCCCCACATTTTCCCCAAGATTTGTTTATGTTCTTGATTATTCATTATGAAGTGATAGCTCATAGTGGTGTTTTACACATATTGTACAATATAATCTTTCAATTATATTAAAATTTGTGCGATCATTAACACAATTAATTTCAGAATATTTTCTTCTTTTTTTCAGTCTTATTGGCACAGTCCACCTATACAATTCAATTCAATCCAATCATACCAAGAAGTAGTATATAATCATTACCATGCTTTTTTTTTCAACATCCCCCCATGGTTCTATCATTTTTAAAAAGAGTTGTATAATCACAACCAGTTCAAGTACTCCCTTCCCTCTCCTTCATTTATTGTTTGCTCCTGAAATCCCCTCACTCTTCCTAACTCCCACCCTCATGTCTACATTCCTTTAATGTTAAATCCTTAAATGATACTATACCCAGGCTATGTGATGGGCCCACTCACGTGTGTTTGTTTATCACCCATGGACTGATCAGTAGGTATGGCAATCAATGATGCTACTTGGCCAAACCAGAGGAGTGAGTGGTGGAGTTCAACTGTAAAAAGTACAAGAAGCTCACCAAAGCAGATACCAATGAGCAAATCATCCTCATAAGCAATGATACAACCATTTGAATTTATTATGATATGTGAAATGTTATGCTATTTGATGTATTATATTATATGATGAGATTATGAAATAAAATTTGAATGCTATGTATGAACCACCTTATGGACATTGTGACACCTAGTCTTTTTTATCTGTTGTGACTTGTCCATGTGTAGAATATCCTATAATCCTACCTGCCACTACCCTACTGATACGGTTGTCTCTACATTTATTCATTACTTGAAATAACAACTCAAAACTCACTGCCATTGTATTGATGCCGACTCAGAGTGAACTTATAGGGTAAGGTAGAACTGCCATGGGGGGTTATGAAATGGCAACTTATTTTGGGAATGGAAGCCCTGCCTTTCTCCTGAGGAGCTGCTGATGGTTTTGAACTGCTAACCTTGAAGAATGCAACTTAATATATAGCCACTAGGATACCAGGGCTCCTACATAGTAAAAATACAGTGTTGTGTGGGGTTGTATGTGATCAGAAATATTTTACAAAATGCCGGCATCCTGGTGAATTATGTTCAGCTATGTTCTGTAGGTCTTTGGAGTAAGAAATGCAGCCTAGAGCAATCATTATGAGTTACCCTGTGTGCTAGAAACACACCCAAACAGGGGACATCATCTCTTGGGGAAACATAGTCCAATGGGAGAGAAGTTGTCAATGGATCTGCCAGCTGTCTCCCAGGGCTCAGAGGAACACATTTTGTTTTTCACTTAGCTCCAGAGAAATACATGTCTGTGGGTGAATAAGACAAAAGAATATTTCGCTAAGGAAGCACATGGGAATTTATACTAAAGCCATAGAAGTGTAAATACTCCCGTGAATCAACTCAAGTCTACTGGCCTAATTTCAGGAGATGAGAAAATGTGAGTGTATCTTCCAGAGGCCTCATGAGTGGTTCCATCTCCATGCCCTTCCTGAGGGAACAACATCTCACTTCAGTAGCAGTACATGGAAGAAACAGCATTGGTAACTTCAGACTCTTTGCTGCTAATAGCTGATGAGCAGCAGCAGTACAGGTGCTGGGGTTCAACGATGAGGAGGGCCCTTTGTTATAGATTGTATCAGTAGATGTATCAACAGGAATAACAAAGACAGGACAATTATTGCTATAAGATCCTGATAAGTTAAAGCCCCTGTTTCCAGACAGTGCTTGTGCGTACCTGAAAATGTCTTCTTTTTCTTATCTGTGTTCTCTGGGGCTTGCTTTCATTCATGCTGTCTCCTCTCAACAACATTTCTCCTTGCTTGACTGCATTAACGTGTCTTTTAACCTTGTTCAAATATTTGTTCATATAGTAACTCACAAAACACTTATTTAACACCAAATGATAGTCTGGAAAAGAAATGAGTAGACATTTCCCCTTCTTGCAAGCACCTTACATTTTACATAAGGTAACAGACGATAAGTAAATGCTATATTCAAAGACGGCACTACAATCCTACTGAAATGAATTTATTGTTGCCCTCTTCCTAGCGAGTTGTGGGGAAGGTTCACAGGGAAGCAGATGGTCACACTGAGCCTTGAAGGAGGACACAGACATGGACTACTGTCGGGATTATTAAAACCCTAAGGTGTGTTTAGGAAATTACACATAATAGTTAATAGCTGATGAACAATGAAAGGTGGTATGAAAATGAAACATGAGTGTGTCCAGGTAGGCAGCAGCCAGATAACAGAGAATCTTAGAGTGTGCCTGCAGGACGGGCGCTTCTGAAATTAGTGGAGAGTCAATGCAGCGTTTATGACAGAGGATCTCTACCGTCAGACTCGCCCTGTGGAGACACTGCCCTGGTCAATGTGAAGAGCAGAAGATTGTTGTGAAAACCACAGAGAGATGGAGAGTGGAAAAGGCACAGTAGAAATGGGAGGAACCTGAGGTTTTCCATTGTAATGCATCCAAAAATTCGCTTAGTACACAAGGCAGCTTGGGATTTTAAATTCATTATTTAATGTTTTAATTCTTCTTTAAAATTGACATCATAATTTTGATTCAAGAGATGAAGAATATGAGAGTTGTAGCTGTGATTTGTCTTGTGCAAGGCAAGTAGTGGACTCTGGGTGAAGCTCACAGCTTATTGTTTTCACATGACTAATAACAAAATTACTGATCTTTAGTGTTTGAAAAAAATTGTTCCAGTTGTAGAAAAATTAAAAATACCATATTGACTTTTCTTATAAACCCCATACATAGATGCTGATTGTTATCATCTCTATCCAGAATTACACAATACATGTATTTGCTATATCTCCTTAGTCTCCTCAGGCTGTGACAGTCGCAGTGATATTTTGAAGGTTTTAACTTTTGAAAATAGATCAACAGGGTCCTCTGAATTCATTATAATTAGCGAAAATTTAGCTAGTAGTCAATTGTTTGCCCATTTGCACCACCTAGCCGCTCAGTATAATACACTATGAATGATGTGATGTGATAGAATAATATATACAAAAATAGTAAACCAAGTCTAAGATCCCATATCATGAAGTCTACTCTTACCTCACAATAATATGGTCTCTGTGTTCACTTTAAACGGTCTCAACCCAGCTTCCTTTTTGCGCTTTACGTAAACCATTCACTGTTGTTGTCAGTTGGTATGAAGAATACTCCTGTCTCAGGGGCTTGTACTGCTTCTATCTCTGCCCAAAATGTGCTTCTAGTGACTAAAATCCTAACTACCTTCATATTTCCTGGTCAAAACCTCTTTATCAGAAGTGATTTTACAAAGAAGCATTTCTTTTTGACTCAATAACTTCCTTTCTTCTTACTGTGAATTAGCTGATGGCTTACAGACCAGATCAACATTCCACATTTCGCACACATAGTGATTTAACTCATCCATTGCAATCACCTGATGTACCATCACCTATCCCACTTCCTCTCTTCCTTCCTAATCCTCTGAATCCTGTTCCTGGGCAAGGGCGGTCCTTTTGATCTTACATGGTTGATTATAGTTACATGGAGGAGAGTACAGTTCCAGACATGACTGATGACTGCATGCTCCATGAGTCCATTGGACCAATTGTTTCCATTTTCCATTTCCATCACTTGTCTTACGTCTGGAAGGGAAGAGCCCAATGGTTGGATCTCACGGCTGTTCCCTAACCCCAGTGCTTCACTCCTCATCAAATAAGGACAAAGATTTGAACATTTCACTGGGGTTTCAACCACTTTCAAGAACTCTGGCATAAAATAATGGGTCAAAGACATTTGTTGAATGAGCAAAACTAAGCCTTAAGGAATTTGTAGATGGATATATTGCTTTAGGGAAAAGATGGAATTAGAGGCAAAGACAGCTAGATAGTTGTAACACCAAGGAGAGGATTGAGCATTTGGAATGCAAGAACACTAGATCTACAGGCATAATATAGAATTTAATTAAGTATATTTAAAATACAAACTAAAGCACATCTGTTGAACTATTCTTAACTGCTTATGGTTTAGTCCGCAATGCCCTTTTGTCTTCCCCAGTAGTTTCATCAGCTACATGGATCCAGGAAACCAAACACGCATTTCCAATTTCATTCTTTTGGGGCTCTCAGAAGAGGCAGAGCTGCAGCCCCTCCTCTTTGGACTGTTCCTCTCCATGTACCTGGTCACCTTCACTGGGAACCTGCTCATCATCCTGGCCATCACC
>NW_022103927.1:2154879-2156324 GCF_000313985.2 Echinops telfairi | reverse complement strand
GCCCATTCCACACTGTGTCTCCAGTGCTGTCCCGTGCAGGGCCGTGTGTCAGCGCAGGATGCCGCATCTCGCCATGGGGGCAAGTTAAACTGAAGCCTTGCTAAATATTTTTAGCATAAAGTTTGTAAACATGCTTTTATTAAATTGTGAAAAGCAATGATGGTATTTTCAAGTATTCGAAACGACTTCCAAAGCCACGCTGAAACCCATACCAGCTAAGCACGTTGATACCTCTTCTATCATCAGAAAGATGGTAGAATCAAGAAGAAGGAAAATTATTGACTCCCTGAACATAATTAATTGTCTCCAGACAGTAGGGATCTTTTATTTTAACTGTAAGTTCAAGACTCATGGTTTCACAATGCTGTTAGATCTCAAGTTGTTCGGCAAAGGTATAGATATTACTTCATGGAATCAATGATATTACTAGAAATTTGCCTTTATTTTTTCCAAATAATGTAATGGTTTCCAATCATGCTTGACCACAAAATTAGTGGCACCAAAGCATCGGTCTCGCTTTTGCCCTTGAGCCTTGTTCTGGTCAGCATCTCAGTAATTACATGTGAAACTCGTTTTTCATGATCATGGGAAATAGAGTGTCCTTTATTTTCTCTACAACACAGGAAGCAGCTCTGTTGAGTTAAGTTTAGGGCTACTAACTGAAAGGCTAGTTTTTCAAACTTATTCACTGCTTAGTGGGAGAAAGATGAGACAGTAAGTTCCTACAGAGATTTAAAGCTTTGTAAACCCTATCAGGCAGTTCAGTTCAATGAGTCAGAATCACCTGATAGCAGTGTAGTGAGTTGGTCGTACAGGAATGCTGATTGCCCATCCACTCTGTTCCTCCAATGAAAAATGTAGACTCAATCCAAAACCCACTGTCATGGAGGCCACCTCACAGTGTACATACAGGACTGAGTCTGCTTCATAGGGTTTCTGATGTTGTAAATCTTTATAGAACAGATTGTTATATTTTTCCTACGAGGGCATAGATAGTTTTGAACTCCCCACCCTTGGTTACTGGTCTAGCACTTTAACCAGGAGAATGCCAATCTTCCTGATACCTTGAGTGAACAAGTAGATTGTGTCTCTTCAAAATTCCTTAAGATGCTTTCATTCTAAGGTATATGACTAGGTCACAATTTCTTCAGAAAGGATGATTTGTTAACCATGAAGTGAGTATTTGGTAAAACAAAACAAACAAACAAAAAACCTCACTACCATGAGGTTGATGCTAGTTCAGCCACCTGAGAGGAAAGGGTTAAAGTGCCGCTGTGAGTTTCTGAGACTGTAATTCTTTACAGAAATAGAAAGCCCCATCGTTCTCCCATAAAGCAATTGATGGTTTTGAACTGCTGACCAAACTGATCACAGTCCAACTGTGTCATATATTCTTAGATACTCCCTTTTTTAGTACAAATAATATCATGGCAAAATATCTAATA
>NW_022103927.1:2152881-2153960 GCF_000313985.2 Echinops telfairi | reverse complement strand
GTCTGTGAACTTGGTGTGCTCATTGTGGTAATCACCTGGATTCATTTAATGAGTGGAAGCAGGGCGGAAGGCAGCAGAGAAGAGACAGGCTGATTAGGACATGTTCCATTGTTACCTGCTGACGTGATCCACAGAGCTACAGATGAGAGAGGCTCAAAATGAAGCTAAGAGGAAGGGCTGGCTGGTCTGAAGTTTTAAAAGTATGTTCCACATTTATAGATACATTTGTAACAATGGCACATACATTAATGCACAAATCATCTGTCAATCCTCTACATATTCATGGTAGGGTCCGAACTCCCAGACCTGTTCCACAAGCACCCGTAGATCACCACTAGTGCACAATACTGTATAGAACAGGATTTGTCGGGTGCCTTTCACTCTTACGAGCCTGTCACAGTCTTCTTCCATCATTTTTCTAACCTCCCTTCTATTGTGTATGGCTTTCCCCTTCAGCCAAGTTAACACGTGTCTACCCTCTAGCCCATGACTTTCTCATACTCTCACTCCTCAGACTCAGATGCATGACTGTTGAGTGGAGTCTGACTCACAGTGACCCTGTGGCACAGGGAAACACTTCCCTTGTGAGTTTCTGTGACTATAACTCTTAACGGAGTAGGGAGCCTCCTCTTCCAGCCAAAGTATCTGGTGGTTGAGATTAGAAGTCCAATATGTAACCACCATGCCACCACAGATCTCCTCTAGGTAATCATCAAATAAGGGTGTTTTTTTGCCTGAAAATCTTGACTTGACTTTTCATAACAGTGGTAACATATATTTGTTCTTTTGCATTTGACTCATTGCATTCAGCACACGTCTCCCAGATTCGTCTGTTATATGAGGTTTTCACAGATTCATCATTAGTCTCTAGCACTGGGTCATATTCCATTGCATGTATGTAACAAGTTTTATTTATCCATTCTTCCACTGAAGGACTCTTAGGATGATTTGTCTGTTTGGCTATTGTGGATAGTACAGTAAAGAACTTGGGTGTATGTTCATCGGTTCATGCTGCCTCGCTGTTACTCTAGAATACACACCAAGTAGGCTAGATACCTAGTGGGGTGCTGAGCCATAAG
>NW_022103927.1:2139418-2150799 GCF_000313985.2 Echinops telfairi | reverse complement strand
CCTTTGACTAAGTTATGATATGTTACATGAAATGTTAAGCTATCTAATGTACTGTGTTATATTAGCGGTTCTCAACCTGTGGGTCATGACCCCTTTCGGGGTCTAACAACCCTTTCACAGGGGTCGCACCAATTCATAACAGTAGTAATATTACAATTATGAAGTAGCAATGAAAATAATGTTATGATTGGGTTGTCACCACAACATGAGGAACTGTATTAAAGAGTCATGGCATTAGGAAGGTTGAGAACCACTGTGTTATATGATGATATTATGAAATAAAATTTGAACACTATGTATGAACCAGCTGATGGACATTGTGACATCTGGGCTTTTTTCAATTGTGACCTGTAGATCTGTAGACTATCCTATAATGCTATCTTCCAATATCCTTCGGATAAGCTTGGCTCTACATTTATGCAGGGCCTACAGTCTATTACTTGAAATAAAAACTCCAAACTCTCAGCCATCAAGTTATGCCGACTCATTGTGACCCTACGGGATGAGGTAGAATTGCCTGTGGCTTATGAGACGTCCACCTATTTTAGTAATAGACATGCTGTCTTTCTCCTGAGGAGCTACTGGTGGTTTTGAACTGCTGAGCTTGCAAGTGGCAGCTTAACATGTAGCTACTATACCACCAGGGCTCCTGACATGGTAAAAGTACAGTGCCAAGCCTCTGTGGGGTTCTGCAGTATTTCATAAAATGCTGCCCTTCAACTATGTTCTTTAGGTCTTTGGAGTAGGCAATGCATCCTAGATTAATCATTAGGAGTTACCCTGCATGCTAGAAACCCATCAAAATAAGGGTCATCGCCTCTTGGGAAAAAGGAGTCCAAAGGGATAAATGATGTAAATGGAGCTACAAGTTGTCTCCCAGGGCTCAAAAGGATACATTTTGTTTTTCTCTTCGTTCCAAATAAAAAATTGCTCAGGAAGTATAAGATAAAAGAATACTGCATTAATGAGGCACATGGGAATTTGTACACTAAAGCCATAAAATTGTAAATACTCCCACAGATGAACTCAACTCTACTTGATTAATTTCAGGTGATGAGAAAATGTGATTGTGTCTTCCAGAGGTCTCATGAGTGGTTCCATCTCCATGCCCTTCCTGCCAGAACAGCATGACCCTTTATCAGCAGGACAAGGAAGAAACTGCATTGGTGACTTAAGACTCTTCTCTGATGATACCTGGATGAGCCGCAGCAACATCACAGGTGCTGGGGGACAGGGGACAGACCTTTTTTTCTTGGTAGTATCTGTAGATGTAGCAGGAGGAATAACAAATAAAGGCAAATTTAATGATCTAAAGTCCTGCTATTTTAAAGTCCCTGTTTCCAGACCATGATTCTGGATGCATGCAAATGTCTTCTTTCTCTCATCTGTCTTCTATGGTGCCAGCTTTCATTCAAGCAGTCTCCTCTCACAACATGTCTGTTAGCCTCATTCAAATGTACATTCATAGGGTAACTCACAAAACACGTATTTAGGACTAAATGATACTCTGGAAACAAAGAAATGAGTAGACATTGCCCCTTCTTGCAAGTATGTCACCTTCTATGTACAGTAACAGACGATGATTAAATGTGATATTCTAAGATGGAACTACAATCCCAGTAAAATGAATTATGTTGTTGCTCTTTTCCTAGAGTCCCACTGAGCTCTGAAGGAGGAAGCAGACATGGGATTATTGTTGGGATTATTAAAACCATAAGGTTTGCTTAGGAGATCGCACAAAAGAGTTCGTAGCTGATGAACAATGAAAGCAAGGAATAGAGGATGAAGCCTGAGTGTGGGCAGGTAGGCAGCAGGCGGGTAACAGAGACTCTCATAGTATGCCTGCAGGACGGGCAATTGTGAAATTAGCGGAGAGTCAATGCAGAGCTTATGGCAGAGGATGCCTACCCTCAGACTTGCCCCGTGGAGACACTGCCCTGGTCAAAGTGAAGAACAGTGTATTTCTCTTGTGAAAACCCTAGAGAGATGAAGAGTGGAAAAAGCACAGAAGAAATGGGGATGAACCTGAGGTTTTTGATTATAAGGCATCCATAATCCACTGAGGATATGAGGCAGCTTGACATTTTAAATTCATAATTTAATGTTTTAGTTCTTCTTTAAAATTGGCATTGGAATTTTGATTCAAGGGAAGACTAGGGGAGTTACAGCTGTGACTTGTCTTGTGAAGGGCAGGGAGTGGACTCTGGGTGAAGGTCACAGCTGATTGTTTTCAAAGTTTTTTTCATATGGCTCATTTCTAAAAAAGTTTTACCTAACTTCAGTGTTTGAGAATTTTTTTTAGTTACAGAAACATTATATATATCATACAAACTTTTCTCATAAACCACTCATGGGGATGCCTATTATCATCTCCATCCAGAATTGCACATTGTGTTTATTTACTAGATCTCCTTAGTCTTCTCTGGCAGTGACAGGCATGCTGATCTTTTTTTTTAATTACTCTTTTTTTTAATAATCATTTTATTAGGGGCTCATACAACTCATCACAATCCGTACATACATGAATTGTGTCCAGCACATTAGTACATATGTTGACTTCATCATTCTCACAACACCTGCTTTCCACTTGAGCCCTTGGTGTCAGCTCCTCATTTTCCCCCCTTTTTCCCCCCTCCCCCCCCCCGAACCCTTGCTAATTTATAAATTATTATTATTTTATCATATCTTACCCCATCCAACGTCTCCCTCACCCACTTCTCCGCTGGCACTCTGATATTTTTAAGGTTGTGACTTTTGGGAACAGATCACCAGGCTCCTCTGAATGTATTGTAATTCCCAACCCTTTAGCAAGCAGCCAAGTGCTTACCTGTTGCACCTCCTAGCAGCTCAGTATCATACAATATGGATGATGTGATGTGGTGTCCTGTGGTGTGCTGTGCTGTGTGCTGCTGCGCTCTGTTGTGCTGTGCTGTGATATAATAACATATACAAACCAGTAAACCAAGTCCAAGCTCCCATAGCATGGAGTCTACAGCAACCTCACACTAATCTGGTCTTGTGTTCACTTTAAACTACCTCAACACAGCTTCCTTTTTGCAATTTATTTAAACCATTTCCTCTGTTGTCAGCTGGTCTGAGGAATACTCCTGTGTCAGGGGCTTTGCACTGCTTCTCTCTTTGCTAAAAATATGCTTCTCATCATGACGTCCTAACTGCCTTCACATTTCCTGCTCAAAGCCTCTTGATCAGACATGGCTGGACAAGGAAGCCTTTCTTTTTCACTGTACCTTACTTCCCACTGTGAATTAGGTAAACCTTACTGTGAAGGTTGACAAACCAGTTCAACAGTCCACATTTCACATACACTGTGATTTAACTCATCCATGGCAATCACCTGATGTAGCATCACTTATCCCACTTCCTCTCTGTGTTCCCCGTTCCCATTCTTCCTTCTTTCCTAACCCTCTGAATTGTGTTCCTGGGCAAGTGCTGCCCTCTTGAACTATACAGGTGAATATTGGTCCATGGAGGAGAGTTCTGTTCCAGGCATGACTGCTGTTTGCATGCTCCATGAGTCCATTGGACCAATGGTTTCCATGTGTCTTTCACATTCCATCACTCTTCCTACCTCTGGAAGGGAAGAGCCCAATAGCTGGATCTTACGGCTGTTCCCTATCCCCAGTGCTTCACTCCTCACCAACTAAGGGCAAAGATTTGAACAGTTCACTGAGGTTCCTGCCACTTTCAAGAACTCTGGGCATAACATAATTGGCCAAAGACATTTGTTGAATGAACAAAACAAAATCTTAAAGAATTTGTAGAGGAATGTATTGCTTGAGGAAAAAGGTGGAATTAGAAGCAAGGAGAGCTAGATCATTGTAGCACCAAGGAGAGGATTGGGCATTTGGGATTCAAGAGCACTAGATCTATCGACAAAGTATAGGAATTAGTTACGTTTAAAATATAAACTACAGCATATCTGTTAAACTATTCTTAACTGTTCATGGCTAAGTTTGCAATTCTCTTTTCTCTTTCCTGAAAGTTTCATCAGCTACATGGATTTAGGAAACCAAACACGCTTTTCAGGATTCATCCTTCTGGGACTTTCTGAAGACGCAGAGCTGCAGCCCCTCCTCTTTGGTCTGTTCCTCTCCATGTATCTGGTCGCCTTCACTGGGAACCTGCTCATCATCCTGGTCATCATCACAGACTCCCACCTCCACACACCCATGTACTTCTTCCTCTCCAACCTCTCCTTTACTGACATCTGTTTCACCTCCAATGTCGTCCCAAAGATGCTGCTGAACATTCAATTGCAGAACAAAGTTATTACTTATGAAGACTGCATCACTCAGATGTATTTTTTCATGCTTTTGGGGGATGTGGACAATTTCCTCTTAACAGCGATGGCCTATGACCGGTTTGTGGCCATTTGTCACCCACTGCACTACACTGTCATCATGAATGCCAAGTTCTGTGGTCTCTTGCTTCTGGTAGCTTGGTTATTGTCAATTCTACACACTCTAGCACATGGGCTATTGGTTTTACAACTGTCTTTTTGTACAGAATTGGAACTCTCCCATTTTTTCTGTGACCTTAAACAAGTAGTGCAACTTGCCTGTTCTAGCACATTTCTCATTGACTCAGTAACGTATTTTGTAACTGGACTTCTGGGTGTTGTTCCACTCTTTGGGATCTTTTTCTCTTACATGAAAATTGTGTCCTCCATTTTGAAAATTGCAACTGTTGGAGGCAAGTACAAAGCTTTTTCCACTTGTGGGTCCCACCTCTCCGTGGTTTTCTTGTTCTATGGGACAGCTCTGGGGGTTTATTTCAGTTCTGATTTTATAGAAAACTCCAGGGCCAGTGCAATAGCCTCGGTGATGTACACTGTAGTCACGCCCATGCTGAACCCCTTTATCTACAGTCTGAGAAATAAAGACATAAAGCAAGCCCTAAGAAAGCTTTTCAGCTGAGAAACATCATTCTCAATACTAGAGAGCTACTTGTGAGAAAGAGAGCTCAAAACAACGAAAACCAGAATAAGACATTCATCAGTTCAGACATCTGCATTGTGTCCAGAATTCAAGCTCCTTGATTTTTAAGACAAAATCTGCAATTACTTCCCATGTACTTCTTTATAAAATGTCTTCTTTTAACCAAAGATTCCTTTCAACAGGTGATTCTTTCAACTTGACAACAGATTTTATTATGAATGAGAACATTCACTACTAGGCATAGAGTCCCAGCATACAATGATCTCACAGCAACAGCACCATTATTGTCCTCAAACCCTAAAAAATCTGAGACAGAAGATTTAAGATTCCTATTTTGTAAGTTTTTTCTTGAGATCAGATCTGGCATGAAATATTCACCCACCTAGGTTATTTTCCTTAAACTGAATTCTTGTTAAGTATTGTGAGTGAAACTCTGTAAACATGTTCTTATTAAATTTTGAAAAGCACTGGTGTTATGTTTAAGTATTGAAAATGACTGCAGACCAACACTGCAGAATGACTGCAGAAAACAAGACCAGCTAACAGTTTTGACACCTCTTCTATCATCAGAAAAGAAGGTAGAATCAAGAAGACTCTGCTGAAATTAACTCCACAAACATGCTGCATTTTCTGCCGTCCAGGTAGTAGGAATCTTTTGCTATAATTGTTAGTTCATGACTGATCATTTCAAGACCCGCTAGTAGATATGAACGTGTTTAGCAAAGGGTATGCATAGCACTCCTTGACATCGATGATGCTACTAGACTTTGCCTCTATTTATTCCAAATAACGCAATGTTCTCCGACTATGCTTGATCACATAATTGGCTGGACCAAAGCCTGTGTCACACTTTCACCATTTGAGTCTCTGTAATCTATTTAGCATCTCAGTCATTATATGTGAAACTCTTGGTTTCAGGGATCCTAAGAAATAATTTCCTATATTTTCTCTGCAGCACAGGAAGCAGCTCTGTTGGGGCACTGGTTTCGTGTTGAGCTGCTAACGGTAACGTTGATGTTTAAAATCTATTTGCTATTCCCTGGGAGAAAGATGAGACAATATGTTCCCTTAAAGATTTATAGTCTTGCAAACTCTCAGGCAGTTCAGTTCAAGGAGTTGGAATCACTCGATAGCAGTGGGGAGTAAGTTTGGTGGTCCATGAATACAAACCAAAGGAAAGAGGATGATTTTTAGACCATGGAGTATGATGGAGACTGTTATAACTTTGCCATATTCTTGGTCTACTATTCTGCTATTCTAAGACACTTCCTCTTTTTAGTACAAAATAATAATGTAGCACAATAATATAGTATAAAATTACCCATTTAATCTCTTAGCAAACTTTTCCTTGTGACTTGGGTCAAGTTTTACAGCACAGATCATAATTTTTCATTCAGAAATTGATAGAGCTTATTTCCACTCATCCATTTCATCCCTTTTAAGGTAACATCACACGTGCCATTTCCTCCCTGTGTCCTATTTCTATTCCTCTTTTATGCCATCCTCTTTCCTTAGGTTAATGCTGCCCTTTTGATCTGAAATTGTTAGTTATTCTACTAGGAGGGTGAGTTTACTTCCAGCTCTGAGAGGTCACTAAGGGCTATAATCTTGATGGCTTCACCGGTCTCTATGCAACCAATAAGCCTTAGGACTTTGAGTTCTGTTCCACGTTTCCCCGCACTATATAAAGGACCTTGTATTGTGATCCTTTTCAGAGCAGTTGGTGTTGGTAGCTGGACAACATCCTCATCTCAGGATAGTGGAGACCAAAGTTTGGTCCTTTGATCCTCTGGACTAATAGTTTCCATGCGTTTTTCAATTTTCATCACTTTTCTTTCTTCTGAATGGAAAGAGAGAAATACTTGCACCTTACATGCTCTCCTTGTACATTGCATGACAGTTGGTACCCACCAGAGAAAGCACCCTTCTGAGACAGGAAGTTAAAGAAAGCATGTGAGTTTGGTTTACACATTATGGTAACCACCTGGATTCACTGACTGAGTGGAAGTAGGGGAAAATGTAGCAGGGAAGATAACAGCTGATTTACACATGTTCCATTATTACCTGCTGACATGGATCACAGATCTTCATCACAAATATGAGAGAGAAGAGAAAAGGCTGGCTGGTATGAAACTTAAAAAGTATGTTCCCTGAATTTATAGATATATTTGTAACAATGGTAAATACAATTATACAAATATCCTCTGTAATATAATATATATATTCATGATATACTCCAAGACTGACAGACCTTTCCAAGCATGGACTCATAGATCACCACTGTTTTAGAAGAGTATGTATAATAGTATTTGCCTGTGTTGCCTTTAACTCTTACAAACTTACTAGGGGTTGTCCCTGTCTCCATCATTTTTTTTCTTAGCCTCCCTTATTGTGTATATTGGTTTCCCATTCACCCAAAATAACACTTGTATACCCTCTAGACTGTGACTTACCCTCCCCTTCTCACTCTCACATCCCTAGTCAACATCAATAGTGTTTCTTTTGGCATGAAAACATTGACCTAACCTTTCATAATAGTCGTATCATACAATATTTGTGCCTTTGTGTTTGACTCATTTCACTCAATATAAGTCTTCCAGATTCCTCTGTGGCATGAGGTATTCCCAGATTCATGGTTATTCTTCAGTAGAGTGTAGTACCCCTTTGTATGCATATACCAAACTATATTTATCCATTCTTCTACTGATCCATTGATTTAGGGTGTTTTCATCTTTTTGCTATTGTGAATAAGGCTGGGATCAGCACGGGTGTACATACATCTATTTGTGTTGCATCTCTTATTTCTGTAGGCTGTACACCAAATAGGCTAACCAAGGGACTGCAGAGTCATAAGGTATGTCTAGACCCAAGTTATTGAGGAAGTGTCACATCACTGTTGCATCACTTCACAGTCCCACCAACAGTGTCTGAATGTTCCAGACTCTTTACAGCCTTGCCATCATTTGTTATCTTTTGGACGGAGGTCTTTCTGTTTGTTTTGAGAGATCAAATGACACATTGCATTTGGGTAAATCTGCAGCATAAGACTTCTTGAAAGCGTTGAAAAGCAAGGATATTACTTTGACGACTATGTTTTTCCTGAATCACACCATACTATTTTCTCTCTCTTTTTCCCCCAGTGTTTTTGGCTCATAATCCACGTATCTTATAATTCAATCATTCAATCATGTCGAGAATAATTGTACAATCATTGCCACAATCAATTCCAGAACATTTTCTTTCTCGCCCCCCCCACATGATTAAATCATCTTTAAAATGAGTTGTGCAATCACATTCCGTTCTTGTGCACCCTCACCCTCCCCCCTTCATTGTTTACTCCTGAAATCCCCTCACGCTCTCTATCTCCCCCCATTCCAACCCTCCATCCCCTACAAAGCCCTGCATCACTTATTATCTCTATGCATCCACTGCTTCTGTGCTTCACAAACTGGTAAACCCAACAGAAACAATAACGAATACGAAGGAAATGAAGTAGTAAGGATGAAACAATAGTAATATAAAGATAAAGATACCAACAATGGGCAGGAAGAAAAGACCTCAATCAATATGTTAAAAGCCAGGGAAGGCATTTTTGTCATGGAACAAGCAAGAGGTCCTGTCCTTGTACCTAGAACAAATTCGGGTTGGGTCAAGAGGGAGGACAACTGACTAAATATAAAGTTGGATCCAGCGTAATCAGGATTGCAGTGATCTATGTTGGATAGTAAGGCTGTTCTAGCCACTTGTTTGTGGCCAGTGGCTTAATGTAACTAGACATTCTGAGCTTGGGGTTCCCACTGTCCTCCTCAGCCTTCTACAAATTGGGTGTTCATAATTTTAGCTCTGATACTTTTCCCTTCATCATATTTGAATTTTGTTATTGTCTACTTTGGATCACAGAAGCTGGTGTGCTTCTTCCATGTGGACTTAGTTGACTCCTCACTTAGATGGATCCTTGTTTGAATAGAAGCTTTTATGACCCCAGAGACAATTCCAATTGGTAGTTGGGCACTATCTGCTTTCTTCATCACACTTTGCTGTAGCACCCTCATCTTCAGTGATCATTTCATGAAGGCAAGTATCAATCAGGGCCATGTTATCACAGCTAAATCATCTTGGATTGAGGTTAGAGTTAAGTAGTAAGCCAGAATCCATCTACTTGTCCATGGAATATTCATGACTGACGTTTACTTTGGCAGTCATCTTATGACAGAATCAAACCCCCAAAAGACCAACTACATCAGCACCAGTAACAAAACAACCAGCAAACAAACAAAAAGAGGAAAAGAGAAACAAACTAAAGGCAAGAAAACAACTGATGTAAACAAAAATGTACAACATTGTCAATCATCCCCCTGGTGTATAAGGTGATTGCACTGACGACATTAATTTTCCCTATGACACAGCACTCCACACTCTGTGGCACTAAATATACGATGATTCAGGGTCCCTTTCCTTTGGACACCCCCTGATCCAGGGGTTTCTCCCAAGGTCCAATGGCCACCATTTCCACAGTCCCAGGTGGCTACTCTCTGCTTCCTGTCCCATCCGAATCCTCAGTCCTCCAGTCCAAAGGTGCAGGCAACTCCGAGGCAGGACTCAGTTCATTCTAATGGACTTAACTTCTATGTTAAGTCCTTCTGGTGTAGCCCCTAGCCACGCTATTTCTGTCTCCTCATATGCTTGTAAAAACTGAATATTAAGTGAAGAAAAATCAATGCATTTGAATTATAGTGCTGGTGAATTGACGGTATCATGGACTGTCAAAAGAACAAACAGATCTCTATTGGGAAAAGTACATTCAGAACGCTACTTACAGCCAAGGATGATGAGATTCTGTCTCATGTACCTTGAACATGTTATCAGAAGGGCCATCATACTTGGAAAAGTGGAGGTGAAGAAAAAAAGAAGATGGTCCTCAAGGAGCTGGATTGACGCAGTGGCTGGGACAAGAGTCTCAAACATCATAACAATTGTGAGGATGGTGCAGGCCAGGAAGGCTTTCCTTCGGTTGTACATAGGGTTGCTATGAGTTGGAACTCAATGGCAGCTAACAACAAGAACATTCTTTTTTTACCTATTAATCATGGGATGGGGTGATATGTCATTGTTGTTTTGATTTTCATCTCTCAAATAGCAACTGATCATGAGAATTTATTCATATGTTTGTTGATGTCCTGAATGTCTTCTTTGGTGAAGTGTATATTCATGTACTCTGCCAATTTCTCAATTGGAATATTTGGCTTTTCTCGTTGAGGTGTTCAAGTTTTCAATCAATTTTAGATATTACAACTGTTGTTGAAAAATAATCCAAAAATTTCCCCAGTCTGTGGGTTCTCTTTTTATTGTTTTAATGAGATCGTTCGATAAATACAAGCATCTAATTTTTAGGAGAGCCCAGTAATTTAATTTGTTCTCTGTTTTTCATTAAGTTTGGCAGTGTAGGTATGTCATGGAGAAAGATCCTTAAGTTTGCCTCTGAGGATATCTGGTGGCAAGATGAGCTATGCATTGGGTTACTAATTGTAAGGTTAGCAGTTTGAACCTATCAGCTACTCAAAGGGATAAAAATGAAGCATTTTGCTCCGATAAAGATTTATTAACTTGATGGCAAAACCAGGAACAATCCCCACAAAGATAGAAAATTATAGACCTATATCCCTCATGTATATAGATGCTAAAATCCTCAACAAAATCATGGCCAATGGAATTCAACATCATATTAAAAAATACTTCATCATGACCAAGTGAGATTCATTCCAGGGATGCAGGGATGGTTCAATGTTCAAAAAACCATCCATCTACCACATAAACAAGGCAAAGAATAAAAAGCACATGATCATATTAATAGAGGAGGGAAGGCATCTGACAATATCCAACAGCCATTTTTATCAAAACACTCTAAAATAGGAATAGAAGGGGAATTTCTGAACATAATAAAATCCATATATGGAAAAACAACAGCCAACACCACACTCAGCAGGGAAAAGCTAGGTCACTGCTCTTTCACCTGGGAGTGTATGGGGGGGACGAGAGGCATGTCTTCCTTCCTCTCCTTAGTTTTGCTTTGTTGTCCAAAGTAAATACCTCTGGGGCAGTTGTCCCAGAGGTAAATAGAAGTTGTCATTCTGGTTATAGGGAGAGAGCTCACCCAGAACTATAGGCAGAGAAGTTCAGTTGCTGATGGTGGAGAATTCCTTAATGGCCACTGTGGATTCTGGCCCCTCATTTCCCCATAGGTGCGTTCAACCTACTCATTCCCATTTCCTCAAGGATCCCGGACTCTAAGATTCTCCTTCACTCAGATATTCTGGATTCTTTTTTGTGGAGGGCAAAAGTAGAGTATCACACAACAGAATCTGAAGAAAAAAATGAAGTCTTGAGTTGAAATATTGAAGGATTATATAGGCAAAATATATTTTT
>NW_022103927.1:2129358-2137358 GCF_000313985.2 Echinops telfairi | reverse complement strand
TTTATCAAAAATAATTGAGGGATGTTAAATAATTTCAGGAGGTCACTTCAAGTACTTTTAGTATTGAAGGAGGAAATCCAAGCTGTGTTGAATGTATTAGTTAAAATCAAGGCTCCAGGAATTGGTAGAACACTAATTGAAATGTTTCAAGAGCCTGAGCAGCACTGGAAACACTCATCTATGCCATTAGCTGCTTTACAAACTAATGGAAAGAGAACGGTGTACCCATATTTGTACTGATTCCAAACAAAGGTGACCCAACAGAAGGCAAAACTGATGAACAATATCATTAATAGCACATGCAGGTAACATTTTTATGAAGGTTGTCACCCACAGAAAACTGCCAGAAATTCAAGCTGGAGTTACACTACAATGTGAAATGAGTGATGCTGATATTAGATGCATCTTGGCTTAAAGCAGAGTATAACAGGTAACTGTTTGGTTTTGCCTTGTCGATTAAGCAGAGGCATTCAGCGATATGTATCATAAGAAACTACGTTTGACATTGTGGAGAATAGGAATTCAAGAAGACTTAATTGTCCGCATGCGGAACTTGGATATAGACCATGAAGAGTCAGTTGTTTGAAAGAGCAAAGGAATACCACAATGTGAAATCAGGAAAGGCTTATGTCAGAGATTTATCCTCATACTTATTATAAGTATATCATATTTATTCAGTCTATTTGCTGAGAAAGCAATTTAAGAACCTGGACTCTATGAGGAAGACTGGAGCATCAGAATTTGAGGAAGACTATTAACAACCAGAGGCCTGTTTACTGAAATTGAGCAGAACTTGAAGCACCTGCTGAGGTAGCCTTTAGTATGGATTACACCTCAATGTAAAAAAAGCAAAAATTCTTGCAACCTGACTAATAGACAACATCATGATAAAGAATGAAAAGATTGAAATCAGTATATTGAAGTTGTGAAACATTTCAATTTGCTCGATCCACAATCAATTCTTTTTTTAATGTTCTTTACTATGTCAATTTTATTTATTTATTTGTTTAAATCATTTTATTGGCGGTATACATCCATTGTATCATGCATATTTGTACATACATTGCCATCAGCAAAAAGTCAAACGGACATATTTCATTGGAAAAATCCTCTTTAGAGTGTTAAAAAGCATACATGTCCCTGTGTTTTTAATCTTCTCATATGTATGTGAAAGCTGAATAATGAATAAGAAAGACCAAAGAATTGGTGCATTTGAATTATACGGTGAGCAGAGAATCCTGAAAGGTGCCTGAACTGACTCCATAGCAGTGAGCTAAGAGTTATGGGCTGCCAGAAGAACCAACAAATGTGACTTATAGGAAGTATAGCCAGAGTGCTCCTTAGATGCAAGGATGATAGACATTGTCTTATGGACTTCGACAAGTGGCCCAGAGAGGTCAGTCCCTAGAACAGAACATCATGCTTGCTAAAGGGGGCGGGGGGTCTGTGTAAAAGAAGCTCCTCGTTGAGATGGGTTGACAGAGTGATTGCCTACAAGCTCTCAAACATATCAACTGTGAGGATGGCACAGGACCGTACAGGGTTTCATTTTGTTGGTCGTGGCTTCTCTGTGAGAGCCAACTTGATAGCATTTTACAAAAATAAATCACATTTTAGATTTTATTAATCCCACATTTTGTTAACTGCTCGCATTTATTCAGAGCTGCCTCTTCCTGGTGTGTTCTCTTCTCCACCTGGAAGAACTCAAATCCTCCCTTAAGACTGAATTTATCGATCAGCTTTCCTATTCAGCCATCGCTAATGTCCTCAGACTATGTTCTGCTGCTATTCATAAGGATTTTAGTGTCTGATTTTTCAGAAGTGGTCTGTTTTTCCCTTCTTCCTACTCTGTCTTAGTCTGGCACTCTGTTGACAACTGTCTGCCGGGGATGATCCTGCTAGTATTTGAAATGCTGGAGGCACACATTCCAACATCAGCAGCCAATGCAGTGGCAGACCAACTGACAAATGAGTGATTGGGTTGTTATGAGTTGGGACCAATTGGATGGTCTCTAACAACACCTTCTCTCCAGGGACTATCAACAATATTTGGATACAATTCTGCCAGGTTGTCCTATAACCCCATTGCATTTTTAAGTTTTCATGTCTCCTCCCCTGTTTAGACTGAAACTTTTGAGAGAAGGAGAAATACTTTCCCATTTCCATTATCCCTAGAGCATAGGTTAGTGCCTACCATATGGCACCTGCTAAGTGAATATCTATTGAATGACTAAAAGAGCAAATGGTTGAATAAGGGTTCAATAATGGGGAAGAAAGGAAGAGTGAAACAAAGTAAAATTCTATTGAGAAGATATCCCATGACTAAGATCCCACATCAGGTTGGAGGTAGGAGATATTTTTGTGTAGCCAGAATCTCACTTCAGAACAAGGAATGTGATAATCCTGGAAGGGGTGGGGAAGGCACTCTGAAATTCTAGAAGCCACATCTAAAGGAAAGAAGAGGCTCCATTCAGATTAAGAGTTATACATGGGCTTCTGAAGGTGTCTCCTGAGGATCAAATCTAGCACAAGTTTGCATTTTGTTTTTCACCCCTAGAACCAGAAAATGATATCTCTAAGGAAGTGAGAGGTGAAAAAAAATTTTTTCATTAATTGGGCTCAAGGGAATTCAGATCCTACATCTGCATACACGTTAAATACGTCCCTTAATCATGTCAATTGTAATTTGTTAACCTCAGATGATTAGAAAGCATGATTAAGTCTTCCAGAGGCCTCAGGAGTGGTTCTATCTCCCTATCCTCCTTGGTGTAAAGTGCCTGACTTCCTTCACCATCTAAGGAACAAGCTGGTAAACTCAGTGTCCTCCCTGATACCATCTAGGTAAGCCACAGCATCTTCAAAGCTGTTAGAGAATGCGGCATGGTGCATAAGATCCCTTCTCATAACTTTGGGGCATCAACAGGGATAATGATAGGAAGTGCTGATGGGAGATTGTGATAAACCCTGAAATATTTTGTTTCTCTGATGTGTCTTCTGTGGGGTTTGGCTTTCAATCACAGGGCACCTTTCTCTCAGTAGCATTTCTCCTTGCTCCACTGATTCTCCTTAGTTGGAAATATCTGTTAAACCTTGTCCAACTATTTATTCTTGTCATCTGTCTGTAACCATAGGCTCCCAAGCATCGCATGGCAAAATTATATCTGGAAATTAAGAAATTAGACAACCATTGTTATTTCTTCCAATATACTCACGGTCAAAGCAGGGAAAGCATCCTGGAAATGAATATTGTTCTCTGAAGTAGTACTGCCTTACTTTACTAGTGAGTGAGTTTGAAAAATCACTTGTTCCTTTGGAGGCTATCCAAGGCTTCCCAATCTTACAGTGGCACCAAGACTGGAAGGAAGAGGTGGAGTCTTTCCAAATAGAGAAAGAAGCAAGAGAAAGTGACAGAGGGATAGCAAATGCAGGGATTGATTAAACCTTAACTTTAAAAAGTTGGGAGCTGCTTCCATGTGTTGTCACATATTTTCTGAATTCACCTTTCCTGGTCCTCCAAATTACTGGCATCTCATTTTGCCTTCATGTGGGCCTTCTTCTGCTTAGGTTTTCATTGACAGATACTTGACTGTGACGTTTTATTTCTGAATCTTCACCATAGCCAAGAAAATGCCTTTCTGGTGTTCCCTGCTTTCAGTTAAAAACTATTTGATGTCATCAACAACATCCCTCAAATGTCATCAACAATATCCCTCAAATGCAGAGCCCTTGATTGTGGAAAATCACAATAAATAAAAGAAAATCCTAGACACCTTCAAAAATGTCTGTGTTTATTGTGAGGTCACTTATTAGTCCTGGAGTTAAACTCTTTGTTTCATTTATGTTGAGATATAATCCATCTGGAATCCTGTAGCTTTTATCCTCGTCAGTAAATACTTTAAGTGTCCTTTGCTTTCACCAAAATCCAGTGGTGAAGATTTGGGTTTCCTTTACATTGAGTTGTAATCCATACTGAAGGCTGCAATTTGTTATCTTCATCAGTAATGCTTCAAATCCTCCTTACTTTCAGCAAGTGAGGTCGCATCATCTGCATCACTCAGGTTGTTAATAAGCTTCCAATCCTGATACCAAAGAAAAGAATGCCTTCTTCATATAATCCAGTTTCCATGATTATTTTGTTAGCATACAGCTTGAACATGTGTGGTGAGAGGATGCAACTCAGACACACACCCTTGTTGGTTTTAAACTATGAAGCATTGCCTTGTTCTGTTCACACAACTGTCTCTTGATCCATGGATAGGCTCTGGATGAGGACAATTAAGTGTTCCAGAATTCCTATTTTTCTCAAAGCTATTGATAGTTTGTTATGGTCCACATAGTTGAATGCCTTAGCATAGTCTATAAAACACAAGTGAACATCTTTCTGGTATTCTCTGCTTTGAGCCAAGATCCACATGACATCAGCAATGATATCCCTTGTCTCATGTCCTCTTCTGAACCCTCTCTGGATCCAACCTGAATAATATTCAGTGTCATTTTACTTAATTCACTATTGTTTCCCCATTGACTTCAAGAAGACGTCAAAAACAAACAAACAAATAAACCCCACTGCTATGGAGTCAATTCTGACTCATCGAGACCCTACAAGACAGAGTAGAACTGCCCCTTGGGGTTTCTGAGGCTGTCAATCTTAACTAGAGTAGAAAACCTTTTCTCCTGCCAACAGCTGGTGGTTTTGAACCACTGACCTTGCAGTTAGCAGCCCAACACATAACCCATTAAACCACAGGATTCCTTTAATAATACTCAGTACCCAATAACTGATTGAGAATCTTTAATGACTGAATGAAAGCTTCAGAAAAAATTTAAAGGAATAGATTCCCTTGAGGGGTAGTGACTATTCCGTTTCAGCATCAAGGAGGAAATGGAGAACTTGGCATTCCATGTAATTGTCAAGGATATGACTCTAGATCTTCAGATAATATATTGAGTGGATCAACTGAACATGTCTAACACACAAAGAACAGCACGTAGGTCAAATAATGATCGTTACTTGTGCCTAACTTGCACTGCTCTGGTCCCTTTTCCCACAGTTTCATCACATGGAACCAAGAAACCAAACACGTGCTTCAGAGTTTATCCTCCTGGGACTCTCAGAAGAGGCAGAAGTGCAGCCCCTCCTCTTTGGTTTGTTCCTGTCCATGTACCTGGTCACCTTTATGGGGAATCTGCTCATCATCCTGATCATTGTCACTGACTCACGCCTGCACACACCCATGTACTTCTTCCTCTCCAACCTCTCCTTTGCCGACATTTGTTTCACCTCCACCACGGTCCCAAAGATGCTGCTGAACATCCAGCTGCAATCTAAAACCATAAGCTATGAAGGCTGCCTCAGCCAGATATTTTTTTTTATGGTTTTTGGAAGATTGGACAATTTTCTCTTGACAGTGATGGCCTATGACCGATTTGTGGCCATCTGCCACCCACTGCACTACACGGTCTTTATGAACCCCAAATTATGTGGCCTCTTGCTTTTAGAATCTTATATATTAAGCATTCTGGATTCTCTGCTACATGATTTAATGATTCTGAGGCTGTCTTTTTGTATAGAGTTAGAAATCCCCCACTTTTTCTGTGAACTTAATCAGGTGGTCCATCTGGCTTGTTCGGACACCTTCCTCAATGATCTAATGCTGTACATTACAAATGGGTTTCTGGTTATTATTCCACTCATCGGAATCATCTTCTCATACTCCAAGATCGTATCCTCCATTTTGAGAATTACATCAGCGGGGGGCAAGTATAAAGCCTTTTCCACTTGCGGCTCTCACCTTTCCGTCGTTTTCTTGTTCTATGGGACATTTCTTGGGGTGTATCTTAGCGCTGCTGCCACTCAAAACTCCAGGAAAATTGCAATTGCCTCAGTGATGTACACTGTGATCACACCCATGCTGAACCCCTTTATCTATAGTCTTAGAAATAAGGACATAAAGCAAGCCCTAAAAAAACTCTTCAGCTGCAAACCATTATCTCCCTGAGAGAATTTATCCCAGAATTAGAGTTACTCACTCACGAGTAACAGAGCTGAAAATCAAGAAACCCAGGGCATGGTCCTTCTATCAGTTGATCGGAGGAAGAAAGTCTCCCATCCTTCTTATTTCCTGAGTTCAGTTTCTCTAATGGTTCATACACTGTAAACAACTGTTTTGTTGCATTTCATTCCAACTTCTTTATTCCCTTGTTATGCCTCATGAATTTGGAGTAGAAAGCAGAATCGACTGTATGACTTTTTCAGTCATAAAAAACATAATGTAAGAAATTTGGGTTATACAATTATTCAAAGAGCTGGAGGAATGACAGCGTACAGATTTCTCTGCCAGATGAAAACAATTTGTCGTATCAAAGAATTTGTCTGGGTTTATGTTATAACCTCCAGAAAGAGATGGCTTCTGAATTAGTAGAAACATTCCTTGTCACCATGGGATTAAGTTCATGAGGGTACACGTTCTCTATCCAAGATCTAGTTGTCATCTGATTGCACCAAACATACAGCAAGTGGAGATGTAACAGAAACCACAACCTCTGTTCCTGCAAGCTTTCTCGTTGACCCTAATCTCGCTGATATATTCTTGTATATATGGTTGCTTTCTAAAATATGTTGACAGGCAGGAATTCTTTTCAGAAATACTCTTTGATGCTTCCTATTCAAATAGGCGCTCACAAATCACAAAAGCAATGTTGTTGTTGGTGGTGGTGGTTAGGTGCCATCGAGTCAATTCCAAACCATAGCAACTGCGGGCACAACACAATGAAGCACTGTGCGGTCCTGCACCATCCTCACAATTGTTCCTATGCTGGAGTGTAATGTTGGTATTCTACCAATTGCCAACTACGTCATTTCCAGTCGTGCACCAAAAACAGGAACTAATAAGAGGACATATTTATGAATTTATTATACATTGCAAAACAGAATAAGGCTAATACTTTAGTTAAGGCTAATGCAGCATCTGAACCGACGATCCACTCTTTTTGATTGGTGAGATACAGTGGAATCTTGAGACTAGTGTTAGTTTGGTACTGGTGTCCAAATGTCAAGAAAGTGAGCTGATTCTTTTCCTTTGCCCATTGCTCAATGTTCTAGATAAAAGGTGACAGTCATGTGAGTCCTGGTGTTCAGGTGAGTATTTAATTGTTTCTTAAACATAGTAGAGAAACAAACATACACACACACAGAGGGAGGGAAGGATAACGGTGAGAGAGAGTATAAGGTATAACAGAAATAAAAAATTGTGGCAGTTTTATAGTCCATCCACCTGGATAACTGTCCTTGCCACTTGAGGGTCTGTGTCAGTGTGTAAGGTCTGAGAATCAACTAAGAGATCATGATATTTCACTTTGGTAACCTAAGTTTCTTTCCAGCACACCTGGAGTATTTGTAGTTGTATAGATTGGATAGGCACATAACAAGCTACCTATCTATTGTATTATGGGGATACCATAAACAAATTGCTATTTCCAAAATTTTCTATAGCTTAATCTATAGATTAACATGCTGGTCGTGCTGCCTCTTACATGAACCACGAATGCTGTTCCTCTGGTGTTTTGATGACACTAGTTCAAGATGCCAGTATCCCCAATGAGTTCACGAGATTCCCATTTCAATCTTAGTCCCTCTAACTTTAGCTCTGTCATATAGAGTATAATCAGTACAGAGCTTTCCAAAGAGGGAATTACATCCCTTCATCGATGTATTTCTCACCATCCTGGTAAATGTAATGGTCCCCGGGTCCTGTTCTAGAACATACATGGTAGGTGAATGAGTAAGTCATACATTATTAATCCAGAACAGCCCGTGTCCTTTTCCTTGAATTCCTACCCACATTGTAGTAAGACATCTATGTCCATGAGAGGGACATAAAGTTCCTTCAGAGCAACTACTACAAAGTCCAAGCTTCAGCTAGCAGAGAAAAAAGTTAAGAATTATGTCCATTTTTTTAAACTAGCTTGTGGAAATCAGAATCTCTGTTAATGAATCATAT
>NW_022103927.1:2124369-2127747 GCF_000313985.2 Echinops telfairi | reverse complement strand
ATTGGTAGAAACAAGGCATTTTCTCATGATTGCCTTTATGAATTGACCATATTTACATCTGATTATGGTTCTAGAAATCATATTTGAATTCCTCGCTTTCAGTGAGCCTTGGAAAAATAGCTTTACAATCACCATCCTGTACAGTACAGGAACAAAAACTAGAAAGAGGAAAGTGGGTGCTGAGGACCAGGCAACCTTGCTCCCCTGACAATATGTACACTTAATGGTGGGTGCCAAACTTTATTATATTTTGTGTGTGTTTTAGGTGAGGGTAATTGTATGTTTCTCAACATTCCCGAAGGTTTTTCTCTGCTTCTTTCTAGAAAACCCAGCTAATTCATAACTTCTTTAGGCAAGATTTGTAAAGCATGTAGTAGTGTGTAAGTGATAGAGACGCTCATGACTATACCATGTATTTTAGATCTTTCTTTAGTCTAGTTATGCCATCCTACATTTCTCTCAGAAGAAACAGTGTCCTGAATTCTAACCTTATAGATTTACTCTGCTTTGGAATCCCTAAAATATACGTACAGTTACATTAATGACCCACTTAGAACTGAGGGAATAAATTTGTTTTCACGGAAAACTTAGTGTTATTCTATAAGTACCTGTCATTTGATTACTAATAAAGAGAAAAAGGAGAAAAATATCATCTACTATTCAAACTCATGCATACTGCGTATTATGTATGAAAGACAAACTTAGAGAGAGTCACTTAATTCAACTCTAATCCAGATACCAACACCACACTTTAAAGAGATGACATACTAATCATAGACTTTATACGGACAGGAAAGAGACCCCAAATAAGCAGAATCATGCTAAAGAAGAAGGAATTAAAAGACCTTACACGTCCTGAACTCAACACCTGCTCCACAGCCCTGAGAGTCGAACAGTTCAACAAAAGACACGTCAAAATGAAACCGACAACAGGGAAGCCAGGGCCGATGATCCCCGCAGGACCAGTGGTGAGAGTGGCAATACCGGGAGGGTGGAGGGAAGGGGGTGTTGAAAGGGCGAACGGTTACAAGGATCTACATATAATCTCCTCCCTGGGGGATGGGCAACAGAAAAGTGAGTGAAGCTGCAGACTCCGGGCAGTGTAAGATATGATAAAATAATCATTTATAAATTATCAAGGGTTCATGATGGAGGAGGAAGTGGAGGGGGCGGGGGAGAAAAATGAGCTGATTCCAGGAGCCCAAGTGGAAAGCGAGAGTTTTGAGAATGATGAGGGTAACGAATGTATAAGTGTGCTTCATGCAATTGATGTATGCGTGGATTGTGATAAAAGTTGTATGAGCCCCAATAAAATGATTTTTTAAAAATGAAATAGACAAATGTGCTTGGCACAATGGGTGAATGTATGGCTTGTGATGGGAGATGTAAGAGCCCCCAATAAAAGTATTTAATTAAATAAAAGAAACAACAAAAAAATGAGAATCCAAAAGTAAATCCCTCCACCTATGGACATCTGATCTTTGACAAAAAGCAGAAATCACTAAATGGAGGAAGAGATCATTTAACAAATGGTGCTGGCAAAATTGGCTATCAATTTGCAGAAGAATGAAATAGGGCCCATATCTTATACCATATACAAAAATGAACTAAACATCTATCCGTGACCTAAATATAAAGCCTACAACTGTGAAGACCATCAATGAAAATAAAGGGACAAACTGAGGAGCCAACACTAATGAAAGCAGCAATCAAGAAGTGAAAGGAGGTATTACAATTGGGAAATCTGCTGCACAAGGTCTTCTGAAGTGTTGAAGAGCAAGGATGCCACTTTGAGAACTCAGGTATGCCTGGCCCTTTGTTGTTCTTGTTGTATTGCTAGGCACCACGGAGCCACTTCTGACTCATAAGGTTCCTAGGTAGCACCAAACACTGCCCAGTCCTGCACCACCCTCACAATTGTTCTCACAGTTGAGCTCATGGTTGCAGTCACTGTGCATCCAGGGCCTTCCTCTTTTTCACTGTCCCTCCACTTTACCTGTATGATGTTTTTTTCCACGTCCTAGTATCTCCTGATAACATGCTCAAAGAACTCGAGATGAAGTCTTGCCGTCCTTGCCTCGAAGGAGCATTCTGGCTGCACTTCTTCCAAGACAAGATTTGTTTGTTCTTTTGATAGTTCACGGTACTTTCAACAGTCTTCGACAACAGCATAGTTCAAATGGATCAATTCTTCTGTGGTCTCCCTTATTGCATTTAGGGTCTGGCATACCTTAATCTTCTATGTAAAATCATAGCTTTTCAACACTTTAAAAAAATCTTGTGCTGCAGATTTGTCCAGTGCAATACTCAATTTGATCTCTTGACTGATGATGCCATTGTGAATCCAAGGGAAATGAAATCCTTGACAACTTCAATTTTTTTCTTCATTTTATATGATGTTATCTACTGGCCCAGTTGTAAAGATTTTAAGTTTTCTTTACATTACGTTGTAATCCGTACTGAAGGCTGAAATCCTTGGTATTCATCAGCAAGTGTTTTATGTCCTCTACACATTCAGCAAACAAGGTTGTATTATCTGCACACTTCAGGTTAGTAATAAGCCTTATTCCAATCCTGATTCCACATTCTTCTTCGTATAATCCAGCTTCTCTGTCTGACGCTAGCATGGTATTTTCAGTTGCCTCATAGGCATGTGAGAGTTGAACAATGAATAAGGAAAGCCTCGGTAAAAACGATACATTTGAATTATGGTATTGGTGATGATGAGAGTACTGTGGCCAGCCAGAAGAACAAACAAATCTGTCGTGGAAGATGTGCAGCCAGAACGCTCCTTAAAAGTGAGGGTAACATGTACTTTGGACATGGTGTCAGGAAAGATCGGGCCCTGAAAAATAACACTATGCTTGGCAATGTAGAGGTTTATCAAAAAAGAAGAAGACCATTAAGATGAATTGACTGTAAATGAATAGCAATTATGAGCAGTGGTGGGATTCATCCAGTTCATACAGATTAAGCAGAACCAGTGCCTAATTGATTGCTGAGTTCAGTGAACCAGTTTTTAAATGGCACTTGTAATCAAGGCTTTCTCTGAGGTGGGTGGCTGGGCAGCTGCCCACAGAGAAGTTTACATTCCTTACTCTTTTTTAACATTTATCTCTGAAATAGGTTTATTCATTTCATAAGACACATTATACTTTTGATTAAATACTCTATTTGTATTCCCTTGTGTTTGTCACTCATATCATAAATAGAAAATGCGTGAAACATCCAGATGGTGATATGCTGTCATTCATTCCAGCTTTGTGTTATGCCCCAAATTCACACAAGGTATTATGAGTGAATTATGCAATTCCCGAAAGTGTTCAAAGAGCTAAAAAATATATTGTCAGAACAATCGCTGTAAGTTCAGCAGAAATG
>NW_022103927.1:2121724-2123571 GCF_000313985.2 Echinops telfairi | reverse complement strand
GGTATTATTTAATATTTTTATTAATATGTTTAAACTCCTGACATAATCTAGTTTGTGTTCTCTTTTGTTCTTATTCATTATTCCTATTTAAGTATGAACTGTATGAAATAAACTACTTTGCAGTGAATATATGTGTATATATATTTGTACTTAAAATGGTCATTAAGGCAGTGAACCAGTTGTTAAATTATTTGAATCCCATCACATTAGGAGCATGGTGGGGAACTGAGCAGTTTTTCCTTCTTTGTACATAGGGTTTCTATGTGTTGGAATCAACTCAATAGTACCTAACAACAATACTTTGCATAAATACAATATTAAACATAAATGAAAACACACACGCAGTAGAATACAAACTAGATGGCTGAGACCTCCTAAAAATAGATAGCTGTGTACATAAAAATAGTTCTACTTAAAAGTAAAAAGAAAACTATTGAACTGCAACTGGGTGTTGGCAATTGTAAGATTAATGAGTCCAACTCTCTGACAAAATGAACTGGTTCGAGAGGGCAGGATCTACAATGAGAAAACTTATAGATAAAAGGATATATGCAATTAGAGTGCATGTGCAGGGAGGTCAGGGGGTGTGCCCTATTCGAGTCAGGTTTATATATACTCCCTGTCATGTAGCCTGCATCTTGTAACAAGTTCTCACACAAAGAGACAGTTGACAATTATTTGAAGGTATTCAAAGAAACATTAATACATCAGCCAGGGATGGTTGTTGACAGACAGGGATGGAGGGTAAAGTCGGGAACAGGGAGTCACTGATGTTTTTCAGGCTGTTGTGTTTCATCAGCTTTTCCAGGGAGCAGGAGGGAAAGTGTCCACGTTCACCCAGACAGAGAGTAAGACCGACCTGCCTCAACAGTTCCTGTCGTTGAACCATCAGTGTGTCCCACGAGTCTGGAACCGTGGAATGTGGTGGTCTTTCCCATTTGCCTAAGGAGCAAATAACTTTGCCCGACAGGCAATGGCATATTGAACAAGGGACTACCTAATTCTGGAAAACTCATGGAAAACATCAACATCTCAACAACAAGAACAAACAACCCCAAAATAATCTATTAAAAATTGACAAAGAGTATGGAAATACACTTCACCAAGGAAGACATTAGGTGACCAATAAAAATATAAACAGATGTTTAGGATCATTAGTCATTAGAAAGACACACAACAAAACAATAACGAGATATCTTCTTACCCCAGAATTAATTACCAAACCTAAACTACTCCCCTAATAAAGCCCCTATTGTGAACTTTGTCAATAATGTATAACCATTTCAAAGAATGATCAGATCCAGAATAGTTAGATGTAGAATGCTGTGGGAGGAATGGTTAGTATCAGAATAGGGTAAAGAAAGCTGGAGAGTGGAGACTATGTCTGACCCCGGCTTCACCAGAGGAGATCAGATATTACCGCCTCTAATGCCATGTATTGCACCATTTAAGATGCAACCATTGGTTTCTCCCTGTCTGGAGGAACAGGATGATAGAACTAGGAGACATGGAAACAATTAGTCAGATGAACTAATGGACCACATGAACGTCCATCTCCACTACCCTGAGATCTGAAGAACTCATTAGTGCTCAGCTGTCAATTGCTCTAAAAGGAATCACATTAGAAGGTCTGAGATGTGTAATACCCCATTGTATGTGTATGTACCAGAGTTTTTTAATCCATTCGTCTGTTGATGGAAATTTGGGCAGTTTCCAGCTCCTTGCAATTGTGAACTGTGCCGCGATGAACATTGGAACACAGATGTCTGGCCGTGGTTTGTTTTTTGTCTCTTCTGGGTATATGCCCAGTAGGGGGATTGCTGGATCATAGGGTAGCTCAGTTTCCA
>NW_022103927.1:2118672-2120200 GCF_000313985.2 Echinops telfairi | reverse complement strand
CGGAATGGGCTGACACCAGGGGCTCAAGTGGAAAGCGGGTGTTGTAAGAATTATGAAGTCAACATATGTATTAATGTGCTGGACACAAATGACGTATGTACAGATTGTGATGAGTTGTATGAGCCCCTAATAAAATGATTATTTAATTTTTAAAAAAAGGTCCGAGAAACAGTGGGAGAAAATTGTGGAACAAAACTCAAAATCATATATTTTTTAAAACCTAGATTTACTGGTAGGGTAAAGACTAGTGGAACCTCCAAGACTATAGCTCTTGCTTCAAGTATGGAAAGAAACTCGCCCCAGGGCTAAATTTTCAGCCATGCTTTAAGTCTATAAAAGGCACGATAAGATTAAGCATGGTGTGCTTAACATAATAATGAACCATTTGAGATTAGAAAGGAGGCATCAACCCTAAGAAAAAAATCAGAGGGTTAGAAAAGTCATCCCAACCCAGGCCAGAGACTGACTGGGACACACAATCAATTATGCAAATGCAAGTTGAAGTTGAAGCTGACGAAAATTAGAGCGAGTCCATGAGAACCAAAATGTGATGTTGACTAGATCCAACTTGAATATAGTGGAATCGCAAGAACAAACTTGACACTTGAAACTAATGATGAAAGACCTGACAAGTAGGCTTGACATTAGAATGTCATACATGACGGGGGGAAATATCATTAAAAAGGCAGCAAATATGAGGTGTGCTTTATTTAAAAAATGCATAAGAGGCATAGGGAAAAAGCTACTTAGACAAACATTCCTGGGGTGAGGACCAGGTAGTATGGCAGGGGCCTAACCAAATCCAGGGATATATATGGTAGCCAACTAAAAAGGAGGGGAGGCAGGAAAAAAAATAAAGAGAAATGGGTAGCAGGGGAGCAGGGCACTAACCCACCCAATGGGAGGGTATTGTTTATATCTCCACAGGGAAAGAGGTACCAGACTTCAACCCAGTGCTCCGAGATGTGAATGTCACATACTGGCATGGAGCAGGGAACCAGTGGAGATGTCTGATGGGCCTGCCCCAATCCCAACTATGTGGACACCTGCCCCCAGAAGAATTTGTTTCAGAGGACAGCACTGAATCTGCAGCTCCGGGAGAGGGACATGTCTGATCAGAGCACACGGGAGCAGATGAAGGGGGAAGAGGAGAGTGGAGCACATCCTGGCCCACCAGGCCTGGAGGATGATATCCCCACTCCGAACAGTCAGTGCACAGAGTGGACCATATGGCTGATCCCACTATGAGACACGACATCCCTCACTAACCCATAGCCCTACAGGGGATGACACTGGAGACACAGTGTGGGAATTCTGATCTGATCCCATCACACCGAGGCAAAACACTAAGGGCGTGGAACAGAATAGCAAGGGGAGCAAAGCAACGAAGTCCCCAAGGAATACCAAAAATAGACTTCGGTGTCACGGCTTGGCGCCCCAACAGACACGACTGGAAAACACTCCTTAAGGCCAACAAACAGTCCTTGAACTAACTACAAACTTTTCTTTCTTGTCGTTGTGTTTTGTC
>NW_022103927.1:2095275-2117281 GCF_000313985.2 Echinops telfairi | reverse complement strand
CAGGGGCTTAAGTGGAGAGCAAATGTTTTGAGAATGATGAGGGCAATGAATGTACAAATGTGCTTGACACAATGGGTGAATGGATGCATTGTGCTAAGAGCTGTATGAGTGCCCAATAAAATGATTTAGAAAAAAAAGACAGCAAATAAAAAAAGTGGATGTCAGAAAAGAAGCTGTAACGTGTTTTTGAACTTAGAGTAGCTAAAGCTAAGGAAAGAAACAATGAAATAAAAGAGCTGAATAAGATTTCAAAGGGCAGCTTGAGAAGAAAAATCGAGTATTATAATGAAATGTTCAAAGACACAGAGTTTGAAAAACAGAAGGAAAAACCCCGTCCATCAATTCCCCAGCTGGATGAACTGAGAAGAGTTTCTATGGAAAACATCTTGAATGAATGTGGGAAGCAGTAAAAGAAGATGGAATGGCTACACAAAATCACTATACCAAAAACAATTGGCCGATATTCAACCATTCCAAGAGGTAGGAAATGATCAAGAATTGATGGTATTGAAGGATGATGTCCAAGCTGCACCGAAGGTATTAGCTGACAAAAACAAAACAAAAACCACTTCCAGTAACTGATGGAAAATCAATTGAAGTGTTTCAGCAAACTGATGCATGGACCAAGAGACAGTCTTTCCAGAAGAAAAGGGATTTTTTAAATTAGGAAAGTTGTGTGCCGGGGTTATCCATCTACTATATTTACTCAATCTGTATTCTAATCATATAATCCAACAACCTGGACTATATGACGAAGAATGCCACAGGAAGATGAAGGGTGATTCATTAACAATCATTCTTGCTAAAAGTGAAAAGGACTTGGCACATTTAAGGATTATGACCTAATCCAAAGAAAACAAAAATCATCACAATTGCACCAACAGACAATAACAAGGATGTAACAGCAGAGAAAACAGATTAAGAATAGGAGATCATTGTGATGGGTCCAAAAGTTTTCTTCAGAATAATTGGAACCATCTTAATGGGCAGACTGCAAGAAGAGAATCTACACCTAAAGTGACCTCCTCTTGGAAAAAGGGCTTCAATGGGATAAGAAATGTCCATTGAGCTTCATAGTGGTCTCTCAAGGGTCAAGGCTGGATAAGTCTGCATTTTGTTTTTCACTCATACTCCAGAGAACGAAATCTCTAAGGAAGCAAAGAGATAGAGCACTTCGTTAATGAGACTCAAGAGAATTCAACAGTGTAAACGCTTCTCCTATACATTTCAAGTCTACTTTATTAACTTTATGTGATTAAGCAATAAGTGGTATCTTCAAGAGCTCTCAAGAGTGGATCTATCTCCCTGCCCTTCCTGGTACAGAATTCCTGTTTCAATCCATCATCCAAGAAGAAACAGCAGCAGGGAACTCAAGAGTCTTCTTTGATAATATCTAGGTGAGTTGCATCTTCACTCTTCCTGAGGAAAATTGTATAGTGCATGGAACTTGTTGTATTATTAATAAATTCAAGGACATTAACAACGTTTGAAAAGCTCCAGGAAGTCTAAGTCAAAGCCCTTTATTCTGGAGAGTGATTTGGATACACTAAATATCTTGTTTCTCCGATCTCATGCCATCTCTGTCTCTGTAGTACTTTTCTTTGTTTCACTACTTCTCTTTTTTCTTCCGTTGTTGCAAATACCCGTTTAACCTAGATTAGATATTTGTTCTTTTAGTCATTCAATAAATATGTATTCAACAAATTCTGAGTGGAGGCACTAAGTTATCTTCTGAGGATAAGGATATGAATGAGATATCTTTCCTTCTCTCGATGAGTGCACAGTCTATACAGGGAATGAAACATGGAAATAATTAAACGCAATACCCTGATGTGACACGGCAATCCTGGCAAATTGGGCTTAAAAGTAGTCACTTCTTCCTTTAGAGGTTAGCGAAGGTTTCACAGAGAAGGTTAGAGCAATACTGAGTCAGAGTTCTTCAAGGTGAAGAAGGACTCCAGAAAGAGAGAGTGAGTGTAGGGGTAAATAAAACTGGAATTGTGCTTTAGGGGGCCTGGGGGCGCAGTGCTTAAGCACTTGCTTGCTAACTAAAAAGTTGGTAGTTTGAACCCACCAAGTGCTCCATGGGGCAGTCGACATCCATAAAGACTACTCAATAGCAAGAGGTTTTAAGGCACGTTTAGGAATATATTGTGGCTATAGGGTTGCTACTTAATTCTGAAATTAACAGAGTCAAGCAGGGTTGGTAGCTGGAGAAAAATTCTGCAGATCAACATAAAGAACATATTGTTCATCCTGTTAAAGCCATAAAGAGCTGTCTAGGAGTGAAAGAGCATGGTGGAGGTGGAGGTTTAGAGGTGGGAAATGAACCTGTGAGACATTAAAACACCATGCATTTAAAAATTCACTGACTAATAATATGTACAAACCTATTAGTAAGAGTGATGGGATACGACCACTTTTACTTCTGCAGATCTTAGGAGAAAGTATCTAGTTTTAGAAAATCGGGATGTTAGTTGTTCTTTTGAAATATTTTTTTTATTTTTTAATGATGTTGAGATATTTCCTTTCTATTTTTATTTGCTTACAAGATTTTTCATGAGTGGATGCTGAATTGTGTTAATTTTTTTTTCTACATCAATTGATATCATCATTTGATTTTTCTTTGTTAGCCTGTTAAGATCATTGATTATATTGATTGATTTGTGAATATTGAACACTCTTGAACTTCTGAAATGCATCCAACATGGTCATAGTATATAACTTTTATACCTTGTTGGATTCTATTTTCTAATATTTTGTTGAAGATATTTGCATCTATGCTCAGAGATATTAATCTCTATTTGCATCCATTTGAGGTGGGAGTATTGTGTAGAACTGGTATCAGTTCTTCCTTACATATTTTGTAGAATCCAATAGTATTTAAATAACACCTCTAAAATGATTCTTTAACATAATAAAAAACTTCTGAAATTTATTATATTTTTTAAGATTATTGTAAAATTTCGAATCCATCCATTTTTCTATGTTTTATTGACATATAAATAAGTTATCTTGGCAGTGTGGTAATATGAATACTAGTACTTTACAGTTATAAAGCTTGGAAATATATATCTAGGTGAGTATTTAATTTTTTTTCACCATAATGTCCAAAACCTACAATCTGAAATTATCATAACATCCATTCTCAGGGTTTAGTCTCCCTCACTCATTCCCACAATCCTGTTCAATCTCTTCCTCCTCAGCCCTTTGCCCTTTTCGCTCTTTCTGTAGATTAGCTTTCACTTTTGCTCCACACATTACTGCCCACGGTCTGCCTGGTCCTTGAGAGCCCCCAGCCATGACGACCTCATTGGATTTTCTGAATTATAAAATTCAATTCTCAGAAGAGAGGAAAGTTGAATGACTCAACATTTTAGAACATTCTTTGCTGACTCCAACAGCTCTGCCTCAAGTTCATGAATACACAGGGCCATCATCAAGGCTCTAGTGGTGAAGGTTGTGGTAGTGATGTGTATGTAGGGAAATTATCAGTGAAAAGAACATTAGCTACATAGCCCATCTTTATAATGTATGTATAATATATGTATTGTTATATTATTCGTTATAGTATATGTTGTGTGCCCTCATTAATATATATAATATATAGGCTATACATATAAAACACAGTAGTTGCACTGTGGACCCCATGTGTTAGGAGACCTGACCTCCCACTGTCTACATTCTCTAGTCTGATTGTTTAGTCCGAGTCAGTCATATTGTTTCCATTATTGTTCCCTGGTGTTTTGAGAAATGTTCCTCTCTCCGGAACTTAGAATTGATTATTTCACAAATGCTTTTCTCACAGATAGCTTCTTGTATACCATTCTCATTGCTTTCTGTCCAAAGGCCTCTTAATCAAATGAGGCTGCATAAAGAAGGGTTTCTTCTCTCCTCTATAAGTTACTGATTCTACATGGTTTTACTTTTCTAATAATTTCCCCATGAAATATTATTTGCTAATTTACTGACAGTCTATCATCTTCTAATCACACAAATATCCTGGAATAAATTTAAGGGCAATGATTTTAAAAATTAATTTCACTGCTATTTTTCAGGGCCTTTAAGAATGGCTGGCACACAATAATTGGTCAAAAATATCTGCTGAATGAACATCTCAGGGACTTTGGAATAAATAATATTGCCTCGGAAAAATGCTTGGAACTAGGGGCAAAGATGGCTAGTCAGTTTAAACATCAAGCAGAAGATGCACCCTTTGGGATTCCATGAAATTTCCATGAAATTTTCAGCAAAAGGATACTAAATCTATAGATAATACAAGGGTAAGTAAAAGTATATTGCTCCCACAGTTCCGGTTCCTGCCTGCATGCATGTGCTTATTCCAAACAAAACATATTTCTGTGACTCTGAGATCGTGGGTGGCTGCAGACAAGTTCTCAGAGTAACATCCTTGTCTTAGTCTTATTGGAGAATCTTTTAAAAATGGGTTACACTCCCTGCGTGGGCAGTACCAACCATCTCATTGAGGAGCTTCCTCATTTTCACTGCCCCTCTCCTTCACCAAGCATAATGTCCTGGTCTGGCGACTGAGCTCTCCTGCTAACTGTCTAAAGTAGGTGAGATGAAGTCGCATAATTCTCTATTCTAAGAAGCATTCTGGTTGCATTTCTTCCACGACAGATTTGTTTGGTCTCGTGGACATCCACAGTGCTTTCAATATTCTTCACTAACACCAGTCTTTTCTGGTATTTCTTAGTCATTGTCTAGTTTCCAGGTGCTTAGAAGGTGATTGAAAACAGCATGGTCCGTCACACCTCTGCTCTCAGAGTGCTGGCTTTGCTTCTTGGCATTTTAAAGAGGTCTTTTGCAGTATATGTTTCCAAGGCAATGCATCGTTTGATTTCTTGACTGATGCTTCCGTGGGCCTGAACTCTCTATCTAAGGCAAATGAAATCCTTGGCAACTTTAATCTTTTCTCCATTTATCAGGATATTCTCTATTGGTCCAGTTCCGAGGATTTTAGTTTTCTTTATATTGAGTTGCAATACACACTGCGGGATGTAGTCTTTGATCCTCATCAGCAACTGCTTCAAGTCTTCTTTACTTTCAGCCAACAAGGTCGTGTCATCTACAGATCAAAGCTTGCTAATAAGCTTTCCTGATGCTGTGAAAGTATCTTTTTAAAGCCCAGTGCTCCTCGGATTATTTCTTCAGCATGTGGATTGAATATATCTGATGAAATGATACAACCATGTCACACACCTTTCCTGCTGTTAAATCCTACAGTCTCCCTTTGTTGTGTTCAAATGACTGCCTCTTAGGTCATGTACAGGTTCAGAAATTCCCATTCTTCACAATGTTATCAATAGCTTGTTATGATTCACACGGTCAAAAGCCTTTGCATAGTCAATAAAACACAAATAAATATATTCCCGCTATTCTCTGCCTTCAGCTGAAATTCAGCTGACATCAGAAATACCATCCCTCTTTCCTCACCCTCTTGAGAAAAGCTTGATGAAATATCTAGCTTGAATTTCTGGCAGCTTCCTGTTGATGTACTGCTGCAGCCATTTTTAAATGATCTTCAACAAAAATGTACTTATGTGTGTTATTAATGATATTGTTTAATAATTTCCACGTTCTGTTGGGTCATCTTTCTTTGGAAGTAGCCATTTTCCAAATTTCTAGCTGTCTTCAAATTCCTAGAATTTTTTGCATTGAATAGTGAGTACTTCCATGGATGCATTAGTTTGTTGATATATTTCATTTGGTATTCTGTCAATTCTTGGAGCCTTGTTTTGTTGCTAATGCCTTAAGTGTAACTTGGATTTCTTCCTTCAAATCATCTGTTCTTGTTTATATTCTACCTCTGGAACTGGTTGAATGTTGGGCAATTCTTTTGGGTGCAATGACTGTGTATTCCTTGTTTTGATGTTTATTGCATAGTTCGGCATTTATTCCGTAGAAACCCTGTGTTACAACTCTAGGCTTGAATGGTTTTCTGCAGTTCTTTCAGCTTCAGATATGCCGAGCATAGTCTTCCTTTTGCGATTTCTAACTGCGAGTCTTTTCACGTGTGTCTTTATAATGCTTTAATTTGTCTTCCCAAGTTGTCCTCCAAAATTTTCTGATCAGCTCTTTCCTTCATGTACAGCCTCATGTGTAGAAATTAAGTAATTAATGATATTACAAAACCAATCACAACTATTTTGTTATGTTGTTGATCCCTGCTTTAGGCTTAATTTCATTGCTCTTGTCTCTTTTTCTCCAGCTTCATCGGCTATATGGAACCAAGAAACAAAACACATGCTTCAGAATTTACCCTCCTGGGACTCTCAGAAGAGGAGGGACTGCAGCCCCTCCTTTTTGGGATTTTCCTATTCATGTACCTGGTTAGCTTCATTGGGAATCTTCTCATTATCTTGGCCATTATCACTGACTCTCACCTCCATACACCCATGTACTTCTTTCTCTCTAATCTCTCTTTTGCGGACATATGTTTTACTACTACTACTGTCCCAAAGATGCTGCTGAATATCAAGACACAAAGTAAAGTTATAACATATGAAGGTTGCCTTAGCCAGATGTATTTTTACATGGTTTTTGGACAATTAGACAACTTTCTCTTAACAGTGATGGCCTATGACAGGTTTGTGGCCATATGTCACCCACTGCATTACACAGTTATCATGAACTCCAAGTTCTGTGGCCTCTTGATCTTGGTATCCTGGCTATTGAGTATTCTAGACTCTCTACTGCATGACTTACTGATATTGAGACTCTCTTTTTGTACAGAGTTAGTAATTCCTCACTTTTTCTGTGAACTGAATCAGATCATCCAACTTGCTTGTTCTAATACTTTCCTCAATGAGCTAGTATTATATTTTGCAAACGGACTCCTGGGTGTCATTCCCCTCATTGGTATCATTTTGTCTTACTGCAAGATCGTGTCCTCCATTCTGAGAATGTCTACCGCTGAGGGCAAGTATAAAGCCTTTTCCACTTGTGGGTCTCACCTCTCAGTCGTTCTCTTGTTCTACGGTACATTCCTGGGGGTGTATCTTAGTTCTGCTGCTACTCAAAACTCCAGAGAAAGTGCAATCGCCTCAGTGATGTACACTGTGATCACACCCATGCTGAACCCCTTTATCTACAGTCTGAGAAACAAGGATATGAAGCAGGCTCTAAAAAAACTCTCCAGCTTAGAAAAATTCTCTCCATAAGGAGACTATTTTGGCTCAAGTTTAGAGTTCATCATGTTACACGGAGCTCCAAAACAGAAGCCCAAAGGAATGAGGCATTTATCTGTTCATGGAATTCACTTTATCTGTAGAATTTAATGCTAAGGATTTTAATTTTATGTATATTAAAAGCTATTGCTTCTTTTGTATTTTCATTAAAAGCTTTATCTATGCCATTGTGTTCTTGGGTTTAGTGAAGAGACTATAATCCACTGAATGAAATTCAGCAGTAAGAAACTTAATGCATGATATTAGAAACTTTAAAACTACAAGAACAATGTAGAGACTTGTTGTGTAGTGCATTACCTGCCTGGTGAAATCAACTACCTCTTATATTATGTGCTTTTGAAGAAAAAGCATTTGTTATATCAAATTTCGTGCACACATGACAGCATTTATTTTAATTAATTCCAAAAAGAGATCATATTGGGATTAGCCAAAGTGTTTGGAGTCACCAACTGATTACATTTACAATAATCCACACTCGCTCACTAAAATATAACTTTCTTTTGCCCAGATAAAACATAACTTGGAATGTAATCAAAATTGCAGTACTTGATCCTTCAAATATTGATAGTGTTGCCAGTCTCTGAGAGTCCCCTTGGAATGTACTGCTCCTTAAATAATTTATAAGCAAGAACGCTTTAAGATTACTTTCTCTGACACTCCTACCATAACAATCTTACTTGCAGTTCACAACTAATATGGATATGCTGCCAATTGTCAACTATGGCTTTTCCCAGCATGCTTCCTAGAAATGAGGAAATAAAATCAGGATATATTCATGGATTTGTGTGTACTTTGTAAGACAAGATTAATGCTTCATTCATCATCTGATCAGACGCCAAGTTAAAGTGGCATTTTCAGATCAGTGTTAGCTCAGAACTAGTGCCCAATATTTTAATAAAATAATCACTTTTATATTTTTAACCCTGCTCACAGATTTCCAGGGAAAGGGGTTACTGATTGATTTGAAAACTAGTATGGTATCCTGATAGGTAATTAATTGGCTGAGAGAGAGATAGAGAGAGAGAGATTATAGCAGAAATTTTTGAGTTTGATAAGCTGCTTTTCTCTACGATTAGAGTGTTTTTACAGAATACGTGGGAGCTTAATAAGAATTTTTAGGGATATTAACAATAATTGTCTTTTTTCAAATATCTCTCTGATTCAACCCATATGAATTAACATACTGGTCCTGGTGCCAATCATATAAGCCATGAAACCTCCTATCTCTGGTGATTTAGTGATATTAGTTAAATATGCCATTTCCCCCATTGAATTCAGAAGGTACCCAGTTCAGTGTTTTCATCTCCTACTTTGCGTGGGGCACACAGAGGGCAACCACTGCAGAGCTTTCCAAGGAAGCTGTTACATCCCTTATGAATTTATTTATAAAACTCTTGGTGAAAATAATGGCCTCTGAACCCATTACTCTTGCATGTTTAGGTGTGCATGTGTGTAACTGAGTTACACATATTAAATCCATCACCAAACCAAAACTCACTGCCATCAAGCCAATGTTAAATCATCGCTACCATATAGGACTATAGGTAAGCTAGAAGAGGCCCTGTGAGTCTCTGAAGCTGTAACTCTTTACAGGAGTAGAAAGCCTTGTCTCTCTCCCTCAGAGGTCATCTGTCCAACCTTGCACATTAAACCCAGAATTTCTGATCATCCTCTCTATCACTGTCTTTGGCTTACTTCTTCCATGAACTGACATTTATAGCATTAATTCTCACCTATACTTCCAAAAATGTTTAAAGAAAATCTTGCAATTATTCTCATGCCTCAACCGTCTTCTTATTCAGACTTTGCATTTGTCTGTCCCCACACCAAGGTATCTGACTCAGGGTCTCAGTCTGAAGACAAGACGAGAAAAAGCTAGGGCCTAACAAAAGATGTTGTGTTTCTGCAAAGTGAATACACATTAGGTGATATCATTACAGGAGTTTGAGGCCAGGCACATAATGGTCTAGGTTAGCTCTGAAATCTCTGTAAAAAAAATCATTTAATTAGCCATAATGCAGGCATCATACCATTCAATAGTTCAATCATGTCAAGCAGTATTGTCCAATCGCTACTACAACCATTTTCAAAAACATATTCTTCCTTTGTGTACTCCTTGACTTCAGATCCCCATTATCACCCCCTCCCTTGAAATACCCCCTAGGAACCCTTGTTCTAGTTATTGTCTCTATAAATTCACCCAACCTGGGTTTCATATACTGAAAAACATAGAACGATACAAAACAGAGTCAAGAACGTTGCCAACAAATACCAAAATACAACAGAGATAAGTCCAAATTAAAGGGGAATAACCCAAATATTAAAAATTAGATCACTGAAGACAAATGAGTGCATAAGCAAAGGTGGTGAAGAAAGCTGATGGTGTCAGGCTATCAAAAGATATAGTGTCTGGGGTCTTAAAAGATTGAAGATAAACAAGCGGCCAACTGGCTCAGAAGCAACAAAGCCCACATGGAAGAAGCACAACAGCATGTGTGACCACGAGCTGTCGAAGGGATCAGGTATCAAGCATCCAAGAACAAAAAATCATATCACTGTAAAGGTGGGTGAGTGCAGAGTGGAGACTCAAAGCCCATCAGTGGGCAGCTGAACACTCCCTTACTGAGAGGTTGTGGGGAGGAGATGAGCCAACCAGGGTGCAGGGTAGCAACGATGAAACATATAACTTTCCTCTAGTTCTTTAATGCTTCCTTCCCCTCCACCCCACTATCATGATCCCAATTCTACCTTACAAATCTGACTGAACCGGAGGATGTACATTGGTACAGATAGCAACTGGAAACACAGGGAATCCAGTATAGATGACTCCTTCAGGACTAGTGTGAGAGGGGCAAAGCCTGGAGGGTGGAGGGAATGTGGGGTAAAAAGGGGGAACTGATTACAAGAATCTACGTATAGCCTCCTCCCTGGGGGATGGACAGCAGAGAAGAGGGCAGAGGGAAACATCGGACAGGGTAACTTATGACAAAACTATAATAATTTATGAACTATGAAGGGTTCATGAGGGAGCGAGGAGTGGCGAGAGAGAGGGAAAATGAGCAACTGATATTAGGGGCTAGAGTGGGAGGCAAATGTTTTGAGAATGATGAGGACAATAAATCTGTATAGTGCTTGACACAATGGATGTATGTAAGGATTGTGATGAGAATTGTACAAGCCCCCAATAAAATAATTTTAAAAAAAATTGTATCAAGCTCAAAGTATATCCAAAGGAAGATCAAATGACAAAGTTTTAACCATTCCGGTCAGATGAATCATTTTAATCTACTATATCGTCCCTCCAAGACTCTCTCTGATAACCAGATTATTCCGAACCTTCCCTTATTGTCAGACCCTGCAAATGTATTGTGCTTCCCCTGTCATCCATAGCCTCTGCAAACCAGAATTTTGCAATTTAAGCTCTGACTCTCTTTCCTCCTTCAGATCTGTATTGTATCATTTATAATCTTTGAATCAGATGTTGGTGTGCTTCTTCCATCTGGATTTAGTTGACATTAGATGGCTGGTTGCTTGAAAACAAGCCTTTAAGACCCCAGGCACTATTCTGAGAATTCAGCATCGTCTAATTTCCTCACCACACTCTGCTAGACTACCCATATTCCCCATGTTTCCTTCATGAGGGTGCATATTGTAACTTTTTTTTGATTGGAGCTAGGGTTAAGTGTGAGTCCCAAATCCATCCCTAAATCTCTGTATAGTTTTAGTATGACTTTTATGTTTTATCCATATCCACAATTTGTACTTTTTTTTTACAAAGTCCTCTTTCTAACAACATCTTATCCTTTGCTTAAGACTTTGGCAAGATTTTGAATTCACCTTATTTTGTAATGCATCAATCTATAATATCAGAGCCTTTTTAAAACAATTTAATGGTTTGACTATATTAAAAAGACTTGTGCAACCATCACCACAATCAATTGCACAACCTTGTCTTCATATTTGTACTCATTGTTACCAATTTCTCTTGCCATAACCCTAAAAACCATTATTCTAATTACTGTGTCCATAGATTTACCTATTCATATTTTTTAAATACCAAGAAACCCAACAACAATAACAAAATAAAACACAGAAAAACTTCAATCCAAAAAAAGCAGAAAATAATAAAAAACTGGAACAAATTATAAATTGAAGACTCTAGTTTTGAAGGGTACCCGTATCTTACCTGATGATGTGGAGAGGAAACATTTGATTCATGCAGTAAATAAAATTTCCTAGTTCTTTGGTTGCTTTTGATCAAAAGTTTTTAAATCCTCAGCTTGTCATGTACTTTCTGAAAGCTCTCTAGTGCATTCAAAACTCCTTGAAGCCCAATTTGATAATATACATATATATTATTAATATATTAATATATCTTTATTAATATAATTCATTCCGTTTGCTCATTTTTTTCCTTTTAGTAGATGATTGCTTGGGGTCAATGTCAGAGGATACATTATGAAATAGATTTACCACTGCTATCTATTGGTTACCAGCATAACCAAGCAGTGGGCACAACAGCATCGAACCCAACGAGTTGAATTATTGTCACCTTTTAATTTGACAATAGGGAAGGTCCTTTTCTTACTATCAAATAATCTACTTGTTTGCATGATTTTCTTTAAATGGAAGTCTCTACGTTTTTGAGCAGAAAGTATATATCAGCCTGTACTTGCAAAATTGTTGCAAGGGCTGATATATGCCCTTCAAATACTAGCAGTGGCCCCACAACAGCATTGCAAAGCAGACCAGCTAAGAAGCTTGATACTTCTACCATGAGGAAGGTGGAAGAGTCAAGAGGACACCACGGATATGACTGAGCCAGAGCACACATTGCTTTAGTTGAAACCTAAGGAGTAGGAAGTCCTTGCTCTAAATGCTGGCTTTCTGTGCCTCCTAGATCTGTACTTTCAGCAAAAAGTATGCACATCATTTCCTAATACCATGAGCCTACTGGTGTGCAAATTTTCTCTAATTCAGTCAATGATATCCAATGCTTCTACAGCCATGGTTGGGGGCAGAATTGTATATATGATGGTACCTGCGCCATTCTTACCTTTTGTGTTTCTTACGTGTATCTCTGGTCCTTATTCCAGTAATTACCTTTGGAACTCTAGGTTTCAAGGAGGTTGGGAAATACTGCTTTCCAACCACCACTCTCTGTAGTATAGGAACGAAACCAGAAGAAGGGAGAAATAGAGGCTGTGCCTCACTCTGCCTCTTCTCACATTGGTAACAGGCAGACTTCATGGTAGATGCCAAACTTCCTTATATTTTGTGTTTTAGGAGAGGATATTTGTATCTCTCTCAAAATTTCCCAGGATTTTTACCTGTCTCCTTCTTAATATATCCAGCTAGTTCATCATTTCCTTATAAAACATTTTTTATAGAGCATGAGGTAAGTGAATGACAGAATGTTACAATTCTGCCCTCTATATGTACATAGTTTCTTAATTCATCATTCCTGTTCTTCCGACTTGTCTACTTTTCCTCTCTACTTTTTCAAAATAAATGCTTATTGGATTCTCTCTCAACAGGGTTACTCGGCTCCTGAATCCTTAAAATATGGAGTAGCAATAATGATTCATTTCAACTAAGGGGATAAATTTGTCCTCATAAAAATTTTACTGATTTTCAGAAAAACAATCAATAAATAGCTGCAAGAGAGTACAAAACATTAACCACATTCTCTTTGAATGGTCAAACTTATGCACTGATTTGAGTCTTTTTCAAATTTGGAAAGAGTAGTTAAAATATGAGTTTCATAATTTAACACATAAAGGAGCCTGCCAAGGATTGTATGGGGGTAGGGGGATGGAGGAAAGAGATTTTATTTGTGAAAGGGATAAATACGAGATTATCAAGGGAAATAGTATGGCTTTCCTATAGAAATTGGAGACATAATTTTAGTCTTCAAATTATGAGAAGCAAATAGAGAAATGGGAGTTATTTTGAGTAAGCTCTGTTTTGCTCAATTGTTTTATATTAAATTGAATTCTGTAGTGATTTTCTGGAATCCTTTAAATTAATAATCCTATTAAAGATGTTTTTTTCTCCTCTTAGGAGCTGAACAGTGGCATAGTGGTTATGCTTTGCGCTGTGATATGCAAAGTTGGCAGTTTGAAACCGCCAACAGCTCTGCGGGAGAAAGACTGGGTTTTCGACTCCCATGGACAGTTTAAGTCTTGGAAACTCACAGCGGCTGCTCGACCCTGTCCTATGGGTTCACTATGAGTCAGTATTGACTCAATGGCAATGAGTTTAGGAGCTGAATTGTCCAAGGAGTGAGGTCCAAACCAGAGTAAAGACCCTCAGGATGACAAGAGGAAAAAACTAGGAGGCAAAGGGCATTTATAGAGATCTAAATACAGGCATATACATATGTAAATATATTTATATATGAGGATGGGGAAATAGATCTATGTACATAGATTTATAGGCTTAGTATTAAGGAAGCAGGTAGACATTGAACCTCTCCTGAAGTACTCCCTCAACACAAAAACACTTTGTTCTAATAATCCAGCACTCTGAGATACCTTCCCCACACAATTGCTGAAGACAAAGCATGTGTATAAGCAAATGTGGTGAAGAAAGCTGATGGTGCCCAACTATCAAAAGATCTGGGTAACATCTGGGTCTTAAAGGCTTGAAGATAAACAAGTGGCCATCTAGCTGAGAAACAACAAAGCCCACATGGAAGAAGAACACCAGCCGGGTGATCATGAGGTGTTGACGGGATCAGGTATCAAAAGATCCAAAACAAACAACTATACTGATGTGAGTGACCTAGCTCTGAAAATGATGATGGCAACGTATGTAAAAATGTGATTGAGACAATGTATGGATGTATGGATTGTGATAAGAGTTGTACGAGCCCCCAATAAATTTTTTTTTAAAAAACCCTCAGGATGAAGGAACTTGATTAATCTGAGACACAATAGAAAACATTTGCAGAGCCCTCCCTTACCTGAAACCTATAATAATGTAAATCAAATGAAAAACGGGGGGGAAATGGCTCCATTTCCCAACCTGAGCTGATGAGTGTGTGTCCATGTTCTTACAATCCTGCATTACCTCCATCGCTGACACTACGGTTACTCTCCACTACTCATCTACACAAAGGCTATAGTGGTAGCCTTTGTGCTTTGGGGATGCTACAAGTGGAGCCACCAATATTTCAAAGAGCAACAGGGTCACTGATGGTGGACAAGTATTAGCAGAGTTTCCAACTAAGCCAGACAAAGGATAAAGACCACCTAACCATCCCTTCTTAAAACAAACAAAAAACAGTGAACACTGTATGAGTAGCAGTGAAATATTGATATAGGGCCCCAAAATGAGTTCCTCAGGTTGAAGTAAACTAAAATTTTACCTGGGGGAGGAATGTACACTTAAAGAACAATCGACCTTAATGATGTAGGTGGGTAAACTTTTCAGGATCTTCATTTGGTGATGTGGCATCACTCAAAATGAGGAGAAGCAGCTGTAAACATCCATTAATAATTGGAATGTGGAACATACAAAATCTGAATCTAGGAAATACGGAAGTTGTCCAAAATGAAATGAAACACTTACAGGTCAATATCATAGTCATTGGGAAGCTGAAAGGAATCCTGATGGTGCAATGGGTAAGTGTTGGGTTGCTAACGACAAGATCAGCCATTCAAACTTGCCAGCTACTCCCTGGGAGCAAAATAAGGCGATCCACTACCATACGATTTTACTGTGCAGAAACCCTCCCGAGGGAGCCATTCTCCACTGGCCTCTTGGGTGCTGTGAGTTGAAATCTACTTGATGGCGACGGGTTTACGTGTTGATTTTCATTGTTGTTGTTGTTTGCTTGTTTTGTTGACTGAGGTGAAATGGCTATTTTGAATCAAACAATTTAAGGGTCCATGCTGAGAATGGACCCTTAAATTGAAGAGGACTGGCATCACATTCGTTGTTAAAAAGAATATTTTTCAAGATATCTCCTGAAATACAGCACTGTCTGTCATAGGACAATATTGATATGTCTACATGGAAGACTTATTTAAAATTATTTAATATGGCTTTGTTCAAGTTTACCCATCAACCACTAATGACAAAGATGAGGGTAATGGTGATTTTATAAAAACCAATTCCTGCACTATGTAAATGATCAAGCATGGGATCAAAATGCATTCATTCTCACTGGAGATTGGAAAGTGAAAGTTGGGAAAAAGAAGAATCAGTAGTTGGGAAATATTATCTTGTTGCTATAAACCATGCCAGAGATCTCATGATAGAATTTTGTAAGATGAGCAGCTAAATCATTGGAAACACCTTTTGTTCAAAAGCAGAAACATAAACCATGCACCTGGGTCTCACTGGACAAGTTACACAGGAATCAAATGGACACTTGTGGAGGGCCATGATGAAGCGCTAACTACCATCAGTTAAAACAAGCCAGGAGTCAACGGCAGAACAGTTGTTCACACGTATGTTGCTCATATTAAAGGTCAAGCTGAAGGAAAAGAAGACAAACCCTTCGAGCCAAGTGTCACCTGGATTATATCCCACCTGCTCTAGAGAATACCTCAAAGAATAGATTTGATGAACTGAACACTAATGATCAAGCACCAGACAAGTGATGGGAGGGCATCAAGGACATCGTACATGAACAAAGCAAAAGATCATTAAAAAGACAGGAAAGTAAAACAAGACCCCAAAATAGATGTCAAAAGAGACTCTGTAACTTGCTATTCAACATATATTAGCTTAGGAGGAAAATTAAATTAAATTAAAGAGCTGAGCAGGGATTTCCAAAGACAATTTGAAGAGACAAAATAACACATGATAATGAAATGTACAAAACTCAGGCTAAAAATTCAAAGGGAATATTACGTGTTTCTAACACTGAAAAAATAATTCAAGCCTCAAGATTCAATATTGAAGGATCCTATGGGCTAAATGCTGAGCAGTGCAGGAAGCTCTAAAAGATGAAAAGGGGACTCAGAGCAGTTAGCAGTCCAATGCACAACCTGCTCTCACACCAGGGCTCCAGTGATTCGGATAGGGAGGTATTATGATTGACAGACAACACCAGAAGAGACACAGAAAATATAAAGAAATGATAGTGCACTCAGAATCTCCCTCCAGATTCCGGGAGTGAGGCCATCCTTGTGGGCTCCATGCAACACTGGAAGACATACCTTAAGAAAGTTTACTTCCTCTTGGGAGGAAATATTTCACGGGATCAGAGATGTCAATGAAGGTGCAAAGTTGTCTCCCAAGGGTCAAAAGTGGTAAAAGCTTTTAGACTATTTTTCTCTCTTTGTGTCAATTAATCTCTCAGTTACTAGAAGGTTGGAAGAGTACTTCACTAATGAGGCACATGGGAACGCCCTCTCAAGTTTACTTAATTAATCTCAGATGATGAAAAAACACAGCCAACTTGAGGCCTCCCGAGGCTCATGAGGGATTCCATCTCCCTGCCCTTCCTTGGAATAGAACGTCCAACTTCATCAATTATCGAGGGAAGAAGCTACATCAGTGAACTCAAGCAGTTCTTTGATAACATCTGGGTGAGCTACACGGGTAGCTCTTCTTCACAGGTGCTGGGGAATGTGGTAGATGGTGTGTGTAACCCATTTTATTGTTAGTAACTTTAGGGGCAACATCAGGGAAAGCAAGGTCAAGAAAAGGTAATGACAGAAAGTTTTGCCCAAAGCCCTTATTCTTCTTTTGGAAATTAGTGAGGGCTCCACAAGGAAGCTTATAACTTTGAGACTTGAAACAAGAGTTGGAGTTCTTGCACATGGAGAAGGGGTAGGAGGATTGCAGGAAGAGGTAGCAGGGCAGTAAACCCTACTAATTAAAATATATGGTGCAGCGAAGAAATAACAAATAGAATGTAATAACTACAGAGCAGATGTACAAAGAAATTACAAAATTATAGAATGTAATAACTACAGTGATTGCAGATGGTAAAAATTAAAATCCAGTCAGATAGACAAGAGCTATATAATAGAGCCTTATCTCTTTGGTATATGATTGATCATTAATTTCAAAATTAGTGGAGAGTCAGTGCAGAGTTTAGGGTAGAGGATGGCCATATCATAGTTGCTATGTAGAAAGAACCCTGGTCAATGTGGGATGTAGACTACTGCTGTTGACAAAGTCATGCAGAGATTATAAGAACTGGAAGTAGTGCTGTGGAAGTGGACTGGAGAGGTGGAGAATGAATCTGTGAGGAGTTGAAACATAATGTATAAAAAAATTCACTCATTAACACTAGATACATGCTAGATACTTTATATGTATTACTTTATTTAAATTTTCAATAACTCTATAATATTGGTGTCATTATTCTGATTTTATGAACTAGAAATGTGGGGCTTACAGTAGTGATATTGCTTGCTGGTCCAAAGCATGTGAAGTCTGTGGTCAAGCTCAGAATTCACTATGTCTGGTTTTTTGCATTTGACTAATCCTTAAAATTTTAATACACTTTAATACGTGAACAGTATCAGCTTTTCAGAAAAACCGTGATGAGGCTGCAGATGGGTTCCATAAGCCTAGTACCCAGCTTCTCCTATTCATAAAGCCTTCCCTCCAATATCCCACGTTACATTTACAGCAGTAGACTTTTCTCTTGTGCTTCGCTTTCCTACGACAGTTTCTCAGATTTTCCTTACTTTTTCGATAAGTTGATCATTCTGAGATGTGTTGGTCAGGTATTTTATAAAGTGTACTTGTATTGGGGTTTTTCTAATATGTTTCTAATGATTAGACCAGAGCAGTTTGTTTTAGAAGGAAGACTATAAAGAAAGAGTAACAATTGCAGCACATCGTAATAAGGATACAATCAACTGGACTTAACGCTGTTGATGTTCACCTTGATGACTTGGATGACAAGGGGCTTTGCATGTCTCTAAACTGTAAATGTACTATTTTCATTCCTTTCCAGGCTTTAAAAAATATCACTAAGCCCACACTTCAGAAGTGGGAAGTTATTTTCTGCATTGATGAGGACAGAGTGTCTAGATCGGGAGTGTGTAGCCTTTTTTTTTGCCAAGGATTATCTGGATATTTATCACATCATTCTTGGGCCATACAAAATTATCAATTTAAAAAGTAGTCTGCGATATTTGGTCAAACATTTAATTAGCCCTTAATGTTATGGCTGGAGTTGCTTCTTTTTGTTTAGGTGTGTGAAGTTAACTGATACTGCTGATTTTGTGGGCCTTGTACAGGCCAGACGATTCCCACCCTTGATCTAGATCAATTCCAAGCAGTCCCTGAGTTAAAAATGAGATTCATTACTAACTGGATCTTTCCATCTTTCAGTGGGTTTGTAGATGAGTCAGAACAGCTGCATACAGTTCTTATTTTCATCAGTAATTGCTTCAAGCCTCTTCAGTTTGGGCAAGCAAGGCTGTGTTATCTGCATATTACAACAGGTTGTTAATGAGCCTTCCTCTAATCCTGATGCTGTTTCTCAGATTATTTGCTCAGTATACCAATTGAATAAGTATGGTAAAAGGATACAACCCTGATACATACCTTTCCAGATTTTAAGCACTACAGTATTCCCCTGTCCTGTTTGACAGACTACCTCTTGGTCTATGTACAGGCTCCCTATAAACACAATTAAGTGCTCTGAAATACCCATTCTTCACAATGTTATCTATAGTTTTTTATATTACCCACACAATCAAATGCCCTTATGTAGTCACACAAATATACATTGTATATATTTTCCTGGTATTCTTTGCTTTCGGCCAAAATGTATCTGAAACCAGTAATGACATCCCTCATTCCACATTCTCTGCTAAATCAGGCTTTAATTTCTGGTAGTTCTTTATTCATATATTTCTCGAATTGTTTTTTTCATTATCTTCAGCCAAAGTAGACTTTCATTTGATATTAATTACATTGTTTAATAATTTCTACATTCTGTTGAATCACCTTTCTTTGGAACGGGTACAAATAGGAATCTCTAATGAGTACTCATATGGTTGCATCAATTTATTGAAACATTTCCTTTGGTATTCTGTCAAATCCTCAAGTCTTCTTTTTCTCCAATTCCTCTTCCATGCTGGAACTTTTTCCTTTAATACCATCGATTTTAAAAACACGCTACCTCTTGAAATGGTTGGTTCCTGACCTTTCGGGTATGGTGACTCTGTGTATCATTTCCATTTCTTTTCAATATTTCCTACATAATTCGATATTTTGTCCATGTGGTTGTTGTTAAGTACCACTGAGTCCATTCTGACTCACAGCGACCCTATGTACAACACAAACACTGCCTGGTAACCCTCCATCCTCACGATTGTTACGTTTGAGCTGTGTGTTGCAAACTTTGTGTCAATCATCTTGTCTCGTGTCTTCCTCTTTCTCGATGCCCCTCTTTTTTACCAAGCCTGATGTCCTTCTCCAGGAACTGGGCTCTCCGGGTAACATGTCGAAAGTGCACGCGATGAAGTCTCACCATCCTTGCCTCTGAGGAGCGTTTGACTGTCCTGCTTCCACGACAGATTTGTTTGCTCTTTTGGCAGTCCACGGTACTTCCAATATTCTTGGCCAGCACCACAACTAAATGCATCAATTCTTCTTTAGTCTTCCTTGTTCTGTGTCCAATTTTCACATGCCTATGGGGTGATTGAAAATATCAAGACATGAATCAGGTGCACCTTGCTTTTTAATACTTCAAAGAGGTCATTTACGGCAGACTTACCCAATGAAACTCATTTTATCTCTTGATAGCTGTTTCCTTGAGCATTGATTGTAGATTCAAGTAAGATGAAATTCTTGACGATTTCAATCTTTTCTGTTTATCACCGTGTTGCCTACTAGTCCAGTTGTGAGGATTTGGGTTTTCTTTACATTGAATTGTAATCCAGATTGAAGGCTGCAATCTTTGATCTTCGTCAATAAGGGCTTCAAGTCATCCTCACTTTCAGCAAGCAAGATTTTCATTTTCATATCAAAAGTTGTCCGTGCATATTGTAACTTGAAGGTTCAATTTTTTCTCAGTACTTTTAGCTTGAGATATGCTGAACATGTCTTTCTTTTTTTGGTTTTCAATTACATGTGATTGCCAATTTCATTACAATTCTTTACTTTGTCTTCTTGGGCTGCCTTTTGAAATTTTCTTCATCGTTTCTTCTATTTGCTGTAGTTACTCTGTGTTCAAGATCAAGTTTCAGAGTCTCTTCCGATATCCATTTTGGCTTTCTTGTACTTTCCTGTCTCTAAATGACCTCTGGATTTCTTTAGATGTGATGATCTTGATGGCATCCACAAGCTGTCTGGTTTTCGGTCATTCATTTAAAATTTTGAGTTAACGTTTGTGACTGATGTAAGTTCTATATTTAGGTTGATTAGGTTTTTAATGGATGTGCAATTGTCTGAATGTCCGGTACTATTTTTGAAAAGACTCTTTCTTCATTTGAATTCCTTTGCTCCTTTGTTAAAGGTTAATTGTTTGCAGGGCTATTTCCGAGGTGTCTACTTTCTTCTTTTGATATATCCAGTACTACCCTCTTTAGATTACTGTACTTTACAATAATATTGAAGGATGCAGGAACAGCAAAGAGGATGAAAGGAATACACAGAATTATAGTTCCAAAATTATTTGGTTCATGTTCAAGAATTTCAGGAGGTAGCATATGATTAAGAACTGATCATAGTAAAGGAAGACATCCAAGCTGCACTGAAGGCACTGTGACAAACAGTGCCAAGGAATTGACAGGATACCAATTGAAACACTCTAGCAAATCGATTTAGAACTGGAGAGAAGGATTCATCTATATCATACATTTGGAAGACAGTTAACCTGGCCAGTTAACTAGAAGAAATCCATATTTGTGCCCATTCCTAAGAAAGGTGGCTCAACAAAATGAGGTAATTCTGAAACAATATCATTAATGTCATATGTAAGTAAATTTTGTTGATGATAATTTAAGAATGATTGTAGCAGTACATCAAAGAGCTATCTGAAAGTCAAGCTGTATTCAGAATAGGATGTGTAATGAGGGTTATCACTGCTCACAATAGACGGATTGACTGGAAGTAGAAAATACCAGAGAGATGTTTACTTGTGTTTTCTTGACTATGCAAAGGCATTCGACTTTGTGGATTATAACAAACTATGAAAAATATTGTGAAGAATGCAAATTGGAAAACACTTAATTATTTTCATGTAGAACCTGTCTACAGACCAAGAAATAATCATTCAAGTAGAACAAGAAGATAAAGAGTGGTTTAAAGCCAGGAAAGCCAGAGTTGTATCTTTTTACCATACTTATTAGATCTGTTTGCTGAAAAATAATCCTAGAGGCTGACTGTATGCAGCATCGGGATTGGAGAAAGACTCATAAGATATGTGCAATATGAAAATGGCACACCTTGCTTGCTGAAGGTTAGAAATCTTGAAGCACTTACTAATGAACATCAAAGGCTACAGCCTTCTGTGTGAATTATACCTCAACATAAAGGAAACAGACATGGTCACAAATGAACCAGTAAACAGTATCATGACAATGGAGAAAAGATCAGAATTGGCAAGGAATTAATTTTGCTTGGATCTAAAATCGGCACCTGTGAAAGCGGCAATTAAGAAATCAAGTGACATATCGCACCGGGAAAATCTACGGGTAAAAAGAAGAAAAACGAACAAAACCTCAAAAATGTTAATAAGAAAAATACCACTTTGAAGGCTAAGGTGTGTGTGACTCAAACCATGGTATTTCCAATCGTCTCATATGCAAAAGCAGACAATGAAGAAGAATCAAAGAAGATTAATGCATTTGAAACCTAGGTGTTGG
>NW_022103927.1:2084524-2094131 GCF_000313985.2 Echinops telfairi | reverse complement strand
CAACACAACAACACTTAAGAATAACAACAACACAGTCTTTTATACATATATAAATCATTTTATTGAGACTCTTACAGCTCTTCTAACAATCCATACATCAAGCACATTTGTACATATGTTGCCCTCATTGTTTTCAAAATATTTTATTTCTGCTTGAACCCTTGGGATCAGCTCCTCTTTTTTCTTGCCCTCCTCCACCTTCCCACTCTCATGAACCTTTTTTAAATTATAAATTATTGTGATTTTCATATCTTACACCATCCACTGGCTCGCTTCCCCTATATTTCTATTATTCATCCCTCTGTGGCTGTTATATGTTGATCATTATGATCAGTTTCCCCTTTCTCCCCTTCTCCCCCCAGCTTCCCTCTACCCTCATGGTATTGGTACTCCCATTATTGTTCCTGAGGGGTTTATCTGTGCTGGATTCCGTGGGTCAAGCTCTTACCTGTACCAGTCTACATGCTCTGGTCTAGCCAAATTTGCAAGGCAGAACTAGGTCATGGTGTGTGTGTGTGTGAGAGAGAGAGAGAGAGAGAGGTGGGGGTAGGGGGTAGGGGAGAGCATTCAGGAACCAGAGGAATAATGTGTGTTTCATCAGCACTCTACTGTACCTTAATTGAATCATCCCTCATTTGTGGGGGGATATCCAATTGTCTACATATGGGCTTTGGGTCTCCACTCCAAACTCCCTTGTTTGCATCAATATAGTTGGTTTTTGTTTTGTTTTTTATACCTGATCCCTTCAACACCTCATGATCAGACAGGCTGGTGTGCTTCTTCTATGTGGGCTTATTTGCTTCCCTGCTAGATGACTGCTTGTTTAACTTCAAAAGCATTTAAGACCCCAGATGATATATCTTTTGATAATAACCAGGCACCATCCACTCTCTTCACCACATTTACTTATGTACCCATTTTGTCTTTAGCGATCGTGTCAGGTAGGTGAGTATCACAGAGTGCCTGGTTGAAAAAAAGAGTGCCAAGTTATTAGAACAAAGTGTTCTTGTGTTAAGAGAGGCCTTGAGTAGAGGCCCAAAATCTGTCTGCTATCTTAATACTTAACACATAAATATATGTACATTGGCCTCTCTCCCTTTCATTATAAATTAGTGTATTTACAAATATACATGACTATAGCTATACCTCTATAAATAGCTTTTGCCTCTTATCTCTTTCCTCTATTTCCTTTCACCTTCCTCCTATCCCACTATCATGCTCACCCTCCATCCATCTCTCAGTAATTTCTCTCAGATACATTGCACTTGATTAAACCCCACCAGCAGACTTTATATCTTTTAATAGCAATAGCCAGGCACCATCAGCTTTCTTCACACTTTTGCACCCATTTTGTCTTCAGCGATCAGTGTCAGGAAGGTTAGCATCACAGAATTCCAGGTTATCAGAACAAAGTGTTCTTGCATTGAGGGAGGACTTGAGTAGAGGCTCAATGTCAATCTGCTACCTTGATACTTAACATATAAATATATGTACATAGGCTATATCCATATCATTATATGTTACTAATTTACATATATACATGCCTATATTTATACCTCTATAAATGTCTTTTGTCTTCTAGTTCTTTCCTCTATTTCCTTTTACTTTCTTCCTGTCCCACTATCATGTTCAACTTTCATTCAGCTCTCAGTAATTCCTCTCGGCTTCATTGCACTTGATCAAACCCCAGCAGGTGTTCTATGCTCTCCTCACCATCAATTTTAGATCACTTGTTGTTCCCTTGCCCCTAGGTTTGTTGACTCCCCATTCCCTTTCCCTTACCTCCTCCTCTCCCCTATACCCCTGGAGCCATGGGTTCAGATGTTTTCATCTCGGGATCATTAATCTCGCCTGTCATATATAGATAGACATGTAAAAAAGAATAAGAAAAGGGGCCTTTAAATAGTCCCAGGTCTGTCTGCTGACATGTATGTTTTCCAGTTGAGTCTGATGAGGTGCCAAAGCCTGCCCTCAGAGTCTGAAGTCTATTTTCAGGATTTCTCGGGAACTTCATTGCTTTGCTCCCCTTGCTGCTCTGTTGTGCTCCCTTTGTTTTCTACCTCCTCCGTGTGTGTGTGTGTGTGTGTGTGTGTGTGTGTGTGTGTAGAAGGTGGGGAAGGGGGCAGGGGAGCAGCGGTCAGACTGGGCACAATTCCTGCACTGTGTCTCCAGTGCTGTCCCCTGCAGTGCTGTACGAATCCTCCAGCTTTGGTCTTCTTTAATGTTGTTGTGCCTACTTTCAGTGTTGTGTCCTTCCATATTATTTGAAAGCAAGTTTGTACATACCTATGACATAGCTTTCTGGGATTTTGACTGGGAATTCACCGAGTAACTTGATCAAATTAGGAAGAATTGAACTTTTAACGATATTGAGTCTCTCAATCCAGAAACAGAATATTTCTGGGTTCATTTAGAATTTCTTTGATTTCTTCCAGCAGAGTTTTGCAGTTTTCACATAGTTTTTTAGATTTACCCTAATTAAATTTTACTCTGGGGGTACTATTATAAATAACAGTGGGGTTTTTTTTCAAATTTCAATTATTTGATTTTCTGTAGTAAAACCATCACATTTGCATATTTACCTTGTATTCTGAGCGCTTGCTATAAACCCAAATCCCAAGCCCACTGTCCTCAAGTTGACTCTGGTTCATGTTGTTGTTAGATGCCATGGAGTTGGTTCGAACCCACAGCAGCTCTATTCACCACAGAGTGAAGTACTGCCTGGCCTGCACCAGCCTCACAATCATTCCTGTGCTTGAGATCCTTGTTGCAGCCACTACGTCAATCACCTCATTCAGAGATGTCTGAGTCACAATCACCCTATACTCGGTTCCTGGAGCTTTGTGAGTCTTTGCTCAATCAGACAGCCTCATCTTTGTCCCACTGAGTGGTTGGTGGGTTTGAATCATGGACTTTGTCTTTAGCAGTCTGACCCCTCACCCAACAGCACCACCAGACAGGCCTCTATTACATTGTCTTCTTAGTCCCAGGAGCTTTTTGTTGAGGTATTGGATTTTTATGAGCAAATAATCATATCACATGTGAACAAAGACAGTTTGATTTTATATGGTGTATGTCTTATTTTCTCATTATGTTTTTAAATTTTTTTATTGTGAATTAGGTGGGAGTTTACATTTCAGATTATCATTTTTGTGTTTAACAACAACTTTTCAAACCTCCCAATAGCTTGCCCTGTTCCTCTTATTATGCTTTATTGAATGAGTTAGAACTTCTAATATAATCTTAAATAAGAATAGTGAGAGAAGACATCCTTGTCTTGCTCCTAAACATGAAAAAATCGTATTTTTTCACCATTAAATATAATGCCTACTGTACTATTTTTTTAGGTGTTCTTTATCAAGTTGAAGAAGTTCTCTTTTATTTTTAGTTTGCTTAACGTTTTTAAAAATCATGAGTAGGTATTTTATTTTGTCATATGCTTTTCCTGTATCAACTGATATGTTAGTATGATTTTTCAGTTTTTACTATTAATGTAGTGGGTGGGTTACACTGACTGAATTTTGAATGTTAAACCAATGTGCATACATAAAGTTAATAGCATTTAGTCATGGTGGCTATTTTCATGTATTAGAAGTGATATTCTAGGATTTTTTTGCATCTATGTTCATGAAAAATATTGTTATATAACTTTTCTTTTGTGTAATTTCTAAAATAGTTTTATTAGCACTTCATCCACATATTGTACAACACAATAATTCAGTAACATCAAGAACAGTTGTACAATTATCATCACATTGTTTTTATCTAGTGTTACCAATGGTGGTGTGCTGGTCTCAGAGTAAGTTACAAATTATTCCCTGTGTTTCTATATTCTGGAAGCAATTTACAGAACTGGTATCATTTCTTACTCAAATAGTTGATAAAAGTTCCATTCACTTTACTAATATATTTTTAAATAGTGGTGACATAGGCTATGGCCACCATACTGATAATTCCTACTTGCCCTTCACTGCTATGTAAAATTCCTCTCACTTTGAAAGGACTGAACCAACTCCTAATCACAAGGAATCCTTCATTATAATCAATGCACTTGCTGCATTTGCAGCTTTTAAATCATTGAAAGGTCTTTAGACCTTTCTTTCCACTAAAAAAGCAAACCAAAAAGAAAACTACTGTCATCGACTCAATTCTGACAGCCGGGATGCTCTGAAGGGTTTCTGAGACTTTGTGGATCTTCAAGGGACCAGACAGCTTTATCTTTCTCCTGCAAAGATGGTGGGTTTAACCACTGTATTAGTCTAGGTACATTAGAGAAACAAAACCACAGCAACTCATGTATAAGAGAGTTTTATGTAAAGAAAGTGTGCATCACGAAAACATCCCAACCCAATGCTGCCCAAGCCCACAAGTCCAACATTAACCCATTAACCCAACACCAGTCCACAGAGTCCTCCACCTCACAAAACAGAGGCAATGATGCCGACTGTAGGAGGAAAGCTGAGTCAGTGAACGAATAAGCATCTCAGCACTAGCAGGGGTCTCCACACGGCTGCTCTAGCACCCAGGGCTGCATCGGGATAGGTCCATGTGGCTTCTCCTTGGGGATGTCTTGTAAGAAGTCAATCTTGCAAGCTGAAGCAGGGAACTGTTAAGGCAGCTGCACCCTGGTGTGACCATCACAAAGCAAGAGACCCGAGAACCAGAAAGGCAAGGCTCACCACCCATTTATCCCTCCACCTTTCAATTAGCCCCACATGTGATTATCGGCCAGGCTGGCACAATTAACTAACTCAACCACTGATCTTGTGGTTGGCAATCCAACACCCAACAGCACCACCAGGGTTTCTTAAAGAACTGTATGCACCTATTATGACTTAACCTATATAGTCTATTTACAGATACACTTAGGAACATGTCTTATTTTAACACGGGATTGTCTGTACGAAAATATTTCCCAAACACCCTGGATCTTGGAAATGTGTAAGTCTTTTGCTTGAGTTTTTTGTTTAATTAAATTTTTGATATGTGTGTTCAACTTTTATTGACATATATTTTGAGTTACCTTCATGGAATTAGGACTGGTTCATTCTGATTCAACTCCCCTATCTAGTTTGCATTTCCATCCCAAAAATCCAAAACCCATGACCACGAAATCCATTCCAAATCATAAAGACCTTTAATAGTGGTCTTGGGGCTGTATGTCTTTGCAGGAGCAAATAACTTCATATTTCTTCCCCAGAGCAGTTGGTGAGTTTGAACTGCTGACCTGGAAGTAGAAGTTCAAAGCTTACCTGATAGTGTCACTCATTATACTGAATTTGTCTCCACGTTGTAACAAGATCCCAAGGTGATGGGGATTGTGATTCAGTATCTGGTGTGGAAATACAAATTCTTAGCATGGGATTGGACTGGAATGAACTAGTTAGAAGCCCTGCTTTTTATTTCAGAAAGGAATAAAATAGCAATTGCATTACATTGTAGCAAGGATACAATCAACTGGAATTATTGATGGCCTGGATGAGAATGGACTTGGAAGGTCTCTAAATGATAGTTACTATTTTCTCTCCTTGTGCTGTAAACAAAGCAATTGCCTCAGGTGCATATAAATATTGGACATTGAATAAGGAAGACTGAAAAAGAATCGATGTATTGGAATTATGGTACTGACAAAGAATATTGAAAGGACCACGGACCACCGAAAGACCAAACAAATCTGTTTTAGAACAAGTATAGCCAGAATGCTCCTAGAGGCAAAGATGGGAAGACTGCATCTCATGTGCTTTGGGCATGTTGTCGGGACTGCACAGTGTTTTGTTCTGTTGTACATAGGATTGCTATGAATCAAACCTCGTCAATGGCATCTAACCACAATATTAATAACATGAAAAATTGCATTTCTTTATATTGTCGGCATTGCTTGTGGTTAAATGTGCATTGCCCTCATTTCTTTTGCAGATTTTTTCCACTACATGGAATCAAGAAACTATACACGTGTTTCAGAATTCTTCCTGCTGGGACTCTCAGACGAGGCAGAACTGCAGCCTCTCCTCTTTGGGCTGTTCCTATCCATGTACATGGTCACTTTCATTGGGAACCTTTTGATTATCCTGGTCATTCTCACTGACTCCCACCTCCACACACCCATGTACTTCTTCCTCTCCAACCTCTCCTTTGCTGACATCTGTTTCACCTCCACCACTGTCCCAAAGATGCTGCTGAACATCCAGATACAGAGCAAAGCTATAACCTATGAAGGATGCCTTGGCCAGATGTACTTTTTCATGCTTTTTGGATTATTAGACAACTTTCTTTTGACAGTGATGGCCTATGACCGGTTTGTGGCCATCTGTCACCCCCTCCACTATACTGTCATCATGAATCCTAAGTTCTGTGGCCTCCTGCTTCTGGTATGCTGGTTATTGGCTTTTCTGGACTCTCTATTACATGATTTGATAGTTTGGCAACTATCTTTTTGTGCTGAGTTGAACATTCCCCACTTTTTCTGTGAACTTAATCAGGTCGTCCAACTTGCTTGTTCTGACACCTTCCTCGTTGACTTAGTCATGTATTTGGCAACTGTAGTTCTCGTTATTATTCCACCCACTGGTATCTTTTATTCTTATTCAAAGATTGTATCTTCCATCTTGAGAATTTCATCGGCTAGTGGCAAGTATAAAGCCTTTTCCACTTGTGGGTCTCACCTCTCTGTCGTTTCCTTGTTCTACGGTACTAGCTTCGGAGTATATCTTAGTTCTGCCATTACCCAAAACTCCAGGGCCAGTGCAATCGCCTCAGTGATGTACACTGTAGTCACACCCATGCTGAACCCCTTTATCTACAGTCTGAGAAACAAGGACATAAAACAAGCCGTGAAAAAGTTTTTCAACTGAAAAATGTTCTCAATATAACAAGATCCTTTGTATCAGGAGTAATGAACTACTTAGTCGTAATGAACTACTTAGTCGTAATGACTTAAGGTAATTTTAAATAATTGTGTAAGGTAAGTAATTGACCTCAAAACAACAAAGACATAAATTATGACATTGTATCTGTTTATGGAAATACAATCTGTAACTGACCTCATTTCCTGATTCAATTTCTAGTATCTATACATTACAAGCAGCAACTACTGTGTGTCTTGGGCAACTTTTGTGCTCTGTAATTTTATACCTTGGGTTCAGCATACAAAATAGAATCCCTTTCGGCAGTGAAATATTTCCTACAGGATATTGGGAATTTATAATAATATTTGAAGTGTTGAAGGAATGAAAGTGTGCAGCTGTCCCTAGAGGGTGGAAGCAATCGCCCCCACATTATCTGCTTTTGGAGAAGATCTTGACTACTGCTTCCATGAGCATTGGCTGTGGATTGAAGCAATGTGAAATCCTTTATCTGTTTACCATGATGTTACCTATTGGTCCCGTTGTGAAGACTTTCGTTTTCTTTACATTGCATTGTAACCCATACTGAAGACTACAGTCCTAGAAAGAGCTACTTGATCATATCTTTATGAATGAACAAGATATTCTATTAAGGCCTCATCCAGTCTATGCAGTTGAAATATTTTTGAAAAATTTTTTCAAGAGAAAAACAGTTTTTTCAAGATTACCTTTTGTTCTGATTTTGTAGTAGTTACCAGATTTTGAGTCAATTTCTTCCAGAAGAGATCAAATCTGGATTACCAGAAGCATTTGGAGTCATCAACTGATTAATTTTACCTGAATCCATATTCAGTCTCCAATATTTCACTTTCTCCTATGTAGTCCAACACAATCATTATATGAATATTTAATAGAAATGACAACTTCTGATCCTTAAAACATCAGTGACATCATTCATTTCTGTGATTCCCCTAGGGAGGCACTGGTGCTCTTAAAAAATATATTTTGGAAGGCAGAAAAATGTTTTAAAGAGTTTGCTTGACATATCCTGCCGTAACAGTCATCATTTTTTTTTAACAGTCATCATTTAAAGGTTATGGCAGCAATGTGGGAATGCTGTCAATTATCTTTGACAACTTTTGCATGCCAGATATTAGGAAATCATAAAAGGATATCATTTTTGTCATACTATTTTCTAAGGAGCCCTGATGGCATAGTGGTTGCTTGTTGAATGGTGATTCTCAAAGTCAGCAATTTGAAACCACCAGTTGCTACTCAGTAGAAAAATGAGGCTTTCTACTCCTGTAACAGTTACAGCCTCATAAACTCACAGGGGAGAGTACTACTCTGTCCCATATGGTCGCCATTGACTCAATGGCAGAGAGTTTGGATTCTGAATCTACTTTCTGAGACAGAGTAAGGGGAATTCTTCAATAATTATCCAGCTTCAGATGCCACCTTGGGAAGCCATATTGAGATTTGGGGATTAGTAGTAGCTCACAGTCAGTGTCCACATTTTCAAAAAGTGTGGTTATTGTCTTTAAACAGTTCGAGGTTTCCAGCTGAAAAAAACACAGGTCTGATTGAGAACTAATAGCTAGCAAATGTTTACCTGGAACTCTATAGAAGGAAAAAAATGGAAGAAAAAGAAGGAAGCAAAGAAAGGAAAGAAGATAAGAATAAAAGAAAGGAAATAAGAAGTGTGCATATTGGTAGCATTTTCCATTTTACAGAGCCAGTTTCAAGATTCCAATGTGATGTAATTGAGTGAACTAGGGGGAAATGTGCACAGCTGACCCTTATGGTATATTATAAGATTAGGAGATAATGGATAGCTTTAATCTGTGGCAGTGCTATAGTCCAACTTCAAGGGTAATTGCCTCAACATTTAACAGTCTTTGTCTCTGAGGTTTCATGCCTGAAAATCAAGTAAGAGAAAGGGATGCTTGATTCAAGCCAAGCTTTCTTTCATTCTCTTGAAAAAACTTTTCAAAAATATTTCAATTGCATAGACTGGATGAGGCCTTAATAGAATATCTTGTTCATTCATAAAGATATGATCAAGTAGCTCTTTCTAGGACTGTAGTCTTCAGTGTGGATTACAATGCAATTTAAAGAAAACAAAAATCTTCACAGCGGGACCAATAGGTAACATCATGATAAACAAATAAAAGATTTCATATTGCTTGGATCCACAGCCAATGCTCACGGAAGCAGTAGTCAAGATCGAATGACACATTGCATTGGGTAAACCTGCTGTCCAAGCCCTCCCTAAGAGCAAGGATGGCACCTTGAGAACTATGGTGCGCCTGATTCACACCATGTTTTTTAAATAACTTTTCATGCATGTGTTGGACATTGAATAAGGAAGACCAAAGGAGAATGAATGCATCTGAATTATGGTGCTGGTGAAGACTATTGAAAGTATTGTGGATTGCCAAGAAAACAAACAGGTCTATCTTGGAAGAAGTACAGACAGAATGCTCCTTAGACGTGAGGCTAGAGATGTTTGTCTCACGTGCTTTGGACATGGTATTAGGAGAGACCAATTTCTGGAAAAGGACATCAGGGTTGGTAAATCAAAAGGGCAGCAAAAAAGAAGACCCTGGACATGGTGAGTTGACTCACAATGGGCTCAAACATAAGAACATTGGTGAGGACGATGCAGGACCTGGCAGTGTTTTGTTCTCTTGTACATAAGGTTACTATGAGTTGGAATCAACTCAACAGAACTGAGGTAGTTAGTTTATTGTGCCAACCTGGCC
>NW_022103927.1:2081570-2083301 GCF_000313985.2 Echinops telfairi | reverse complement strand
ATTTTACAAGGTGAATATACATTGAGTGAAATTCTATAATGTCAGCAGCTGCCAAGGTCATACCTTCATCCCAGATCAGTAAAGATGTGCTGTTTACCATAGCACTGAAACCTATTATGGTTCAATCACCAACCCTCACAGAATGTAGTGTCCAGTCACCCATGTTTTGAAGATGTACAAGTTAACAATTACTGTATTAGAGTTTAGTCAGTCCTACATATGTATAAAGTCCCTAGCTCAACATTGTTGAACTAGTGACTAAAATACTGTTACCATCCATAGCATTACCTTAAGCTCCATGAGGATGATTTATGATATGCTACAATAAAATGATCCAAACAGTCTAATGTGTTTGCACAGTCAATAAAACACAAACGTGTTCCTGGTAATCTCTGCTTTCAGCTGAGATTCATCAGACATTAGCACTGACATTCCTTGTTCCTCATCCTTTTCTGAATCCAGCCTGAACCACTGGCAGTTCCCTGTCGATGTACTGCTGCAATCGCTGCTGGGTGATCTTAAGCAAAAATACACTTGCTTGTGATATCAATGATATTGTTCATTCTATGATATTGTGCATTCTATTGGGTCTCTTTTCTTTGGAATGGGGACAAATATTGATCTCTTCCAATCAATTGGACAAATGGCTGTCATCTGAGGATTGTACATGGTATGATCCAAACCTGAGAAGAGAATAATACCAGTGTCTAAATTCTACACATCTGGTTTATGGAACACTACGGGTGATGGAGTTAACCCCAAATTCATTTGCAGGGTCCCTGTGTGGATTGAGTCCTAATGCTCATAGACTAGGACAGTGAACAGCCCTAAGACCAAAGAGCATTGTAAATGGATTTTAGCAGCTGTGTTTAGGCTGCACTGTAACACCTGTCATTAGATCTCCCATTGGACCTATTGTGAAGTTATTCCAGATTTTTAATATTCTCTGTTTTCTCCTCAATTGGGGTCTTTCTCTGTTTATATGATCACTGTTGCTGGGTCCTTATTTTTTGTTTGCCCTTATCTTATAATGTGTATCTGTAGAGGAAAACCAACATGGGGGCGATTTATGAAGATTGTAGCTGGAATGAGGAAGTATGGTGGCCTTGTGATTACAAGTTGGCCTGTGAGACAAGTGGTCAGAAGTTCAAAACTACTAGATGCTCTGTGGGAGAAGCGTGGGGCTTTCTACTCCCATAAAGAGTTACAGTCTTTGAAACCCACAAGGGAAGTGCTACCCTGTCCAAAAGTATTCAATGAGTGGTAGTGAGTGACTAGCTGGATTAATGATCACCTGGGCCCCTGAAAGGGGAGGGTGAGGAAACGTGAATGGGCACAAGAAGGCAGAAAATGTTCCAAAGTTGATTGTGGCTATGATTACACAGTCATTCTCGATATCATTGAACTATTGGATTGTATGATCTGTTAATTATAGCTCAATTTCACAAACAAAAAAGATTTTACTGTAATAAAAAAAACAAGCTCTGATTCACCCAGACACACCCGTTTGTACTCATTGCTTTTCTCATGTCTGTTTGTATAATTCTTTAAATTTTACTTAACATTGAAAAATATATATTCTTAAAAGCCATCCTCTTTTTTCAGTTTAATGTGTTAAACTGAATGTGTTAAAAATAACCAACTTACAGGAACAGCCCAGAAGAGAGACAACATTGAAAATGCGTGCTTGCATGTAGGACACCTTAGTTAGAAAAGAATAGTGAGTGGATG
>NW_022103927.1:2078535-2080515 GCF_000313985.2 Echinops telfairi | reverse complement strand
CAAAGCCCCACGAGCTGCGCTCTGGAAGGGCAGATCTGTTTTGAAGTCCTGAGCAATTTTTTGCACCAGACACTGCAAGGGGAGTTTGAGAAGCAGAGGTTGGATGGAGTTCTGATAACATCTATTCTTAAGACAGGCCCAGGCCTGTAAAACGCTGAGGTTTTCTTCACCCCTCCAGTAAATGGAGCGTTCTTGCAAGCGACCTTTGTACCCAGCTGCGTCCTGGGTGCTTTACCACCAATTGATTTGCGGGCAGTCTGCTTTATAGGAGCCACGGTGGCAACACCTCCGCACTTAGCACCCGTCTCCTTCAGCCGGAGCTCGGTGAGCTAGACTCGCTGGTGTCAAAGAGCGACCAGGTCATTCTATTTTGTAATCAATTCATCAACTCTCAGGATCAGACTCTATGGTTGAATCATATTTTATTGATTATGCAAAGGCATTCACTGTGTGGACAATTTGGACAACCCGAAGAAGAATGAGAATTCCAGGGCACTTCGTTGTGCTCAGGTGGAACTTGAACAAGGATCAAGAGGCAATTGTGGAAACAAAAACTGGGAATGCTGCCTGGTTTAAAATGAAGAAGGGCTACTACAGGGTTGTAGCCTCTCACCATACTTATTTTATCTGTATGCTGAGTAAATAGTTATAGAAGCTGGATTCCATAAAGAAGGTGGTACTAGGATTAGAGGAAGGCTTATTAACCTGCGATATACAGATGACACAACTTGCTTGCTGAAGCACTTGCTGATGAAGATCAATCATTACAATCTTTGGAATATGGATAACAACTTCATGTAGAGAAGACCAAAATCCTCACAACTGAACCGATAGGAAACATCATGATGAGTGGAGAGAAAAACTGAAGTTGTCGAGGATTTTGTCCTGCTTGGGTCCACAATGAATGCTCATGGAAGCAGCAGTCGAGGGATCAAAAGATAAGTTGAATTAGGTAAATCTACTGCATAAGAACTCTTCAAGGTATTGAGAAGCAATGATGTTACTTTGAGGACTAAGGTGTATGTGACCGAAACTATAGTATTTTCAATTGCTTCATATGCATGTGAAAGTTGGACATTGAATATGGAAGACCAAGGCGGAATTGATGCATTTTAATTGTGGTGCTGGAGAAGAATATTTAAAGTATCACGGACTGCAAAAGGAAGAACTAATCTGTCTTGGAAGACGTACTTCCAGAGTGCTCTTTAGAGGCAAGGATGGCGAGACTTCATCTTACATACTCTGGCCGTATTGTCAAGAGAGACCAGTCCCTGGAGATGGACATCATGTTTGGTAAAGCCAAGGGGCAGCAGAAGAGAGGAAGACCCTCAAGGAGATGAACTGACACAGGGGCTGCAACAATGGGCTCAGGCACCGGAGCAATTGCAAGGATGGCCCAGAGAGTCTGAATCTCTGGATTTCAGTGAGCTGTGGAATCAAGTGTTACAATTACATCCTCTGTAGTGCAGGAGTAACAAACTAGAGGGAGGAGAAATGAAACCTGAGTGCCAATCAACCCTATGCTTTTCACACCGATAGACTTAGTAGTGGGTGCCACACTTTATTGTATTTTGTGTATATATTAGGAAGGAGTGATTGTATGTCCCTAAGACTTTCCCGTTTCCTTACCCCACACACTGCCAGCTCATAATTTTTTAAAACAAAAATATATTTACTCATGTAGTGTGACAATAGTAGACATTTTCAAACTCATATATACTCAAAGATATGTTTTTTTAGTTTGCCATTCTTTCCCTTCCTAAAGTTACCACAGACTATTTTCCTAAATTCTGTCAGAACAAATTTATTTCCCCTTCAATATGTATAACAATTATGACCCATTCTGAACTGAGAGAATATATTTGTTTTCATGGAAAACTTCAGTTCATTCGAGAAGTACCAGTAATTGCTTCTAGAAAAGAGACAAAAGAGGAATATGTCTTCTATGAGTTAGACTTATGAATAAAGACCATTATATTC